>NC_068444.1:31418979-31526479 GCF_023373465.1 Oncorhynchus keta | reverse complement strand
GAATTTGTATACGGTGGTGTTGCTTACTTGTAATTAACTGTCTCTTCGAAGGAGCAGCGCAGGGTGGAGAATGACTGCACGTGGTGGAACGGATACCATGGGCTTGATGAATGGCCTGTCATCTGCAATTGTTGCTGAACCTCTGTATCCTTGACGCCTAATGATTTCCCTGGCATCTCCGGGGTACGCAGAGACATGGCTGGTGTCAGAGGGCAAGTGAATATGCTAATGAGGGAGATGAAAAGAAAGAAAGAAAGAAAGAAAGAAAGAAAGAAAGAAAGAAAGAAAGAAAGAAAGAAAGAAAGAAAGAAAGAAAGATGAACCTGGACTGCGATATGATATCAGTTCTGGGATGTTATGGTGCGTTATGCAGAGAAGGGCTTGTTGTTTTCTTCCTCTGCATAAGAACGGGATGAATTTTGTTGAGTGGTCTTAGGGAACGTGAGTTTATGCTATAAAATGGACAGTTCCTTGATTGCACCTTCTGCCTAACAACTCCTAGTCGTAAAAACATTGACAACACGCCACAGCCTCTCAGAGTTATTGCTTCAATACTGACTACTTGGGTTTTCACTGATGAATAACTCTTCAGAGAAATATCGAGTGCACCCATACAACTGTACTTCTCTCTAACAATAGTCCCTGGTTGTGTGAAAGACTTGACTATCCTCCTCTCTGGTGGAATGCAGTGTTATATTGTGCTATTCAGCTCCTCTAGACTGACAGAGACAAAGCAGTAATAAGCCTCAGTCCTCAGCCTGAGACAATCCAAGGGAGACCTCTAGAACACAATCTTCAGAAGGAACTCACCAAGGACAGCTTGGGCTCTGAAAAACACAAGTACCTCTTTTCTCTGCACGCCTGCCTGACAGGTGCATTACTGCAGAGCTACAGCTCAGGAGGGTGCAATTCCACTTCTGCCAGTAGAATACGACCCTGGTACATCACAAAGACTGCTGTGCCCCCGACTGAGTGATGTACTCCCGAACAGGGAGAGACCAAATACCAGAGACCCGCCTACCTTTCTCTCCGTGTATTCTCATGAGCTTGAGAGTCACAGCGTGTGGGTAGTCAACTTCCTCGAAGAATTTTAAATACACTTTCTATTAACACAGCCCTGGCCTACGGTTTATATAACATCTACAGAGAGAAGAAGAGACACACACCCACATACACAGAAACAGACACACACACAGTGGAGGTGACTATGCAGTACCTGATTCCCTTCGTCAGATGGTGTAAATCTTCCAGTTTCATTACTTAAGATGCTTTATGGTGAAATAACATCAGTATCAGTGAGATATAATTAATCATCATTAATCAACACATGTTCTCTTCATTATTAAAGATACACAACATGTTTGTCTCTGTTTAATTTTTACCCCTTTTTCTCCCCAATTGGTAGTTACAGTCATGACCCATCGCTGCAACTCCACTATAGACTCGGGAGAGGTCGAGAGCCATGGTCTAGAGCCATGCGTCCTCCGAAACACGACCCTGCCAAGCCGCAGGAAGCCAGCCGCTCCAATGTGTCGGATGAATCCCCGTCCATCTGGCTACCGAAGTCAGCTTACAGGCACCCGGCCCGCCACAAGGAGTTGCTAGAGCAACAGCTTAAACCGCTGTGCTACTCGGGAGGCCCCCTGTGTTTGTCTCTTAAAGGGAAATTGAAAGGGAATTTCCTGACTACATGAAAATACGAGCGTTTCTGCATCTCACCACACATACCAGTCTACTGTACCCTTTTTTGTTTACAGATGAACATGGTTTATTGTATGGTTACACATCCTCATGATCAGTCTTCATGTATTACACATCCTCAGTCTTCATGTCTTTCCAGAAGACTTGCAGTACAAACAAATCTTCTGCAAGAGGTCGAAGCAGTGAGTGGTGAAGAAAGTGTGCGCGAGGATGGTCCACCTGGCAGGGGAGTGCAGAAAGGACCAGAAGGTTGTCTACAAGGAACCTGAGTCACAGCTCCCCAAACCCAACATCCCTGTCAACATCGCATCAGCGCCAAAGCCTGCTAAACCAGCTGCCATTACCCAACACAAGAAGATATTTACCAGCTGAGGTACCTGCCTGGTACATTCGACCAACACAACATCCATATTTAGTCAGACTGATGTTGTAGTATAATATAGAATGCCTAATATGCTAACAACTGCACTGTGGTACAGTATAGATATTGCTAGCTGTTGTACATATGTAATGCACATAATGGTGTTTTATATAATCTTGTGTATTTGGATAAACTAGCTTCAGTCTTAATGCTCAAACAAATGATGCATGAAGTTGGTTTATCTTCTAAACTTTAATTTGATGGCAAGTAAACCTGTTTCAATAAAACAGTAGGTTACTCTGTCAATATAGAAAATAAGTAAACATGGCTTGTATTCAAGACAATGTTTATTTGCTATGGAGACCAATGTGGGTTTACACGCCAGTATGCAGGAACAGTTTGGGTATGACGCTACTTAGAATATGTGGACAACTACAAATACCTAGGTGTCTGGTTAGACTGTAAACTCTCCTTCCAGACTCACACTTCCACATTAAATATCTCCAATCCAAAATTAAATCTAGAATTGGCTTCCTATTTCGCAACAAAGCATCCTTTACTCATGCTGCCAAACATACCCTCGTAAAACTGACTATCCTCCCAATCCTCGACTTCGGCAATGTCATTTACAAAATAGCCTCCAACACTCAACAAATTGGATGCAGTCTATCACAGTAGCATCCGTTTTGTCACCAAAGCCCCATATACTACCCACCACTGCGACCTGTACTTTCTCGTTGGCTGGCCCTCGCTACATATTCATCACCAAACTCACAGGCTCCAGGTCATCTACAAGTCTCTGCTAGGTAAAGCCCCGCCTTATCTCAGCTCACTGGTCACCATAGCAGCACCCACCCGTAGCACGCGCTCCAGCCGGTATATCGCACTGGTCACCCCCAAAGCCAATTCTCCATTTGGGCGCCTCCCTTTCCAGTTCTCTGCTGCCAATGACTGGAACGAACTGAAAAACAAATCACTAAAGCTGGAGACTCTTACCTCCCTCACTAACTTTAAGCACCAGCTGTCAGAGCAGCTCACAGATTACTGTACGTAGCCCATCTGTAAATAGTCCATCCAATCTGCCTCATCCCCATACTGTATTTATTTATTTATCCTGCTCCTTTGCATCCCAGTATCTCTACTTACACATTCATCTTCTGCATATCCTACCATTCCAGTGTTTAATTGCTATATTGTAATTACTTCACCACTATGCCCTATTTATTGCCTTACCTCTCTTATCCTACCTCATTTGCACATGCTGTATATAGACTTTTCTACTGTATTATTGATTGTATGTTTTTTTATTCCATGTATAACTCTGTGTTGTTGTATGTGTCGAACTGCTTTGCTTTATCTTGGCCAGGTCACAGTTGCAAATGAGAACTTGTTCTCAACTAGCTTACCTGGTTAAATAAAGGTGAAATAAAAAAGAAATACAAAACAAGCTTGGCACACTTGTATTTGTGGAGTTTCTCCTATTCTTCTCTACATGTCCTCTCAAGCTCTGTCAGGTTGGAGAATCGTTGCAGAGCTATTTTCAGGTCTCTCCAGAGATGTTCAATCGGGTTCAAGTCCGGGCTCTGGTTGGGCCACTCAAGGACATTCAGAGACTTGTCCCGAAGCCACTCCTGCATTGTCTTGGCCGTGTGCTTAGGGTTGATGTAATGTATGAAGGTGAACCATGGCCCCAGTCTGAGGTCCTGAGCGCTCTGTAGCAGGTTTTCATCAAGTATCTCTATGTTATTTGCTCTTTTCATCTTTCCCTTGATCCTGATTAGTCTCCCAGTCCCTGCCACTGAAAAACATCCCCACAGCATGATGCTGCCACTACCATGCTTCACACGAGGGATGTAATTAGCCAGGTGATGAGCAGTGCCTGGTTTCCTCCATACATGACGCTTGACATTCAGGCCAAAAAGTTCAATCTTGGTTTCATCAGACCAGGGGATGTTGTTTCTCTTGGTCTGAGAGTCTTTTAGGTGCCTTTTGTCAAATTCCAAGCGGGCAGTTATGTTCCTTTTACTGAGGAATGACTTCCGTATGACCATTCTACCATAAAGGCCTGATTGGTGGAGTGCTGCAGAGATGGTTTTCCTTGTGGAGAGTTCTGTCAGAGTGACCATCGGGTTCTTGGTCACCTTCCTGACCAAGGCCCTTCTCCCCCAATTGCTCAGTTTGGCCGGGCGGCCAGCTCTAGGAAGAGTCTTGGTGGTTCCAAACTTCTTCCATTTAAGAATAATGGAGGCCATTGTGTTCTTGGGGACCTTCAATACTGCAGACATTTTTTGGTACCATTCTCCAGATCTGTATCTTGACACAATCAGGTCTCTGAGCTCTACGGACAATTGCTTTGACCTCATTACTTGGTTTTTTTCTGACATGCACTGTCAACTGTGGGAACAGGTGTGTGCCTTTCCAAATCATGTCCAATCAATTGAATTTACTACAGGTGCTCCAATCAAGTTGAAGAAAGATCTCAAGGATGATCAATGGAAACAGGATGCACTTGAGCTCAATTTCGAGTCTCAAAGCAAAGGGTCTGAATAATAATGAAAGTAAGGTATTTCAGTTTTTTATTTTAATAAATTGTAACAAATTCTAATAACCTGTTTTCCATGTGTCATTATGGGGTATTGTGTGTAGATTGATGAGGGAAAAATATATTGAATCCATTTTTGAATAAGGCTGTAGCATAAAAAAAATGTGGAAAAGGGAAAAAACACTTTCCGAATGCACTGTATATAGTAGAAGAAAAATATAACACTAACGCTAATAATAAATACTACAGTTCTACAAAGGGAATACTTGCATGTGGCGTGTTTGGGTGGTGCAGTGAGGTGTTCTGAGTCACTTTAATACAAGGGGAGATTGTTGTTATGGGACCTTTCACATCATCTCGAGAGTCATCAACTTCTTTGTATCTAAGCGATATTGTCTGTGAGAGAAAGACGAAAACGCTATTGTATATTCATGGGCAATCGTTGTGTACTGTCTGTATTCTTACTGTAGCAGCAAGGTGTAGAATATAAGACATCTCACAACACACAGGTATAGACTCTAAGACGAACATGAGTCATAAAGCCAAAGTTTACTCTCACCCTCATCAAAACAGTTATCCTGTTTAGCTCCAAATGAGAGGCACTGAGGCTAGCTAGACTAGTTAGCTAGCTAGCTATAACGTTAGACTACAGTACATTTTAGTTATAAAAAAATACACAATAAACATGGCTAGCTTGGCTTGTAGTGGTAGTAACAAACCCCGTTATGGCTGAATCGGTCACCAAATTGCACTCTAATGAACAACACTGCCTAGTGTAAAAAGGTAGTCTGTCCCCACTGCTTGCTGTTCTCACAATAATTGTTTTGCGGTGTCTCAACTCCTCCTCAGTGTATTCCAGTTCAAATAAATAGGGCTGTATGTTCCTATGTAAAAGAACATTTTTTTTAAATGTCAGCACCAGCTCTTCTTGGAAAGAGGAATCATCAGAATCAGCCATTGTAGCTAATTATTTAGCAATCTCGGCTAGACATTGCATGGTATAATAGCTTCTGTGAACCTGTAAACTAATACCGCCCCCATTTTGAAAAGCCCTCCTTCGAGAGGTGGGAACAAGGAAGTAGGGCTTCCGTCGGGCTGTAGTCTTTACAAATCCATAAGTCAACCTCAATGTCCTGGCAGATAGGAACATCGTCGAGACAAGTCCAATGGCTCTGTTGAACAAGGACAACCATATCTACTCGCTGTTAGAGTGATCGTGCAGTGGGAAAAACACAAAGGCGACAATAATTGTTACAAAACATTACACATTTTTGGATCAGACAGAAGGCTCACTCAAACAATGACATCATTGGTTGAACTAACCCGGCGTGAAAATTATACACTATAGCTGTATTTTTTTATTATGTCTCCCATCATTCATAACTATGTCAGGAGACTGGAAAAATAGTGTCTAGTGGTGAAGTTTCCCTTTAATGAAGAACAGTATTTCAAATTGTTACTCTGGACTGTTTAATAATTTATAGATTTTATATTAGTATCTCATTGAAGAAACCTTTTTGTTTTTCTTTCCTATATTGGTTCATTATTGTTCATTAATATAGGAAAGATCCTTACTGTGTTATATTTCAAGGTCTGATCCTTAGGCCCCCAATAGTGAAATATGCATTAGTTCATTAATATTAATGAATCCTCATAGGGTTACGGGTATAAAAAGAGTGGATACAATTATCTGACCGGACAGTCATACGCCATTTTGTTGGTCGGATGATGAACATGTTTAAGGGCAGAAGAGAAACAGGGCAGGAGAGAGAGAGGGAGGGCAGAAGAGAAACAGGGCAGGAAAGAGAGAGGGAGGGCAGAAGGGAGCAAAGGTAAAAGGTAGGGCAGGAGGACAGGAAAGAGAGATGTAGAGGTGGACAGAGAGGGTAGGAGAGAGTTTGGACAGGAGAGAGAGACAACCCTTACAGAAACAAAACACATGATTTCACGTGAAAAATTGCTTGATTTCATATGAAGTTTCACGTGATCACATTTTCACATTTGTAGTGTCATGTTATCACGTTGCTTTACATGTTGTCACATGTTATCCCAAAAAAGTATAACAAGTTTATGCACACACTACTGTAAGTCGCTATGAATAAGAGTGTGTCTTCTAAATGACTGAAATATAAATGAAATTCATTTTTTTTCCATAAAGGGGACACACACTCATTTGGGTTAGTCAACGTGTTTTAGCCCATGAAGGGAAACAAAACAATCCCTTTAGCAAATACACTCAGAAAAACGAACTCTCTCAAGAGGTAAAACCCGGACAGATGTGTTCTCGAGACTAAATGTTATTCACTGCTCAGTGTTTACCTTCCTGTATACCACTACATCGCTGAATGTGATGTGGATCCAATGTCCTTCACCAAAGGCACTCTGATTTAGAACAGGAACAGTGCCGTACCAATATGAGACCAGATACAAGAACAATATGTGAATCACAATTTGGAATAGATACATTTAAAAAGAGGGGTGTGCATGTGTGTGTGTGTGTGTGTGTGTGTGTGTGTGTGTGTGTGTGTGTGTGTGTGTGCGTGTGCGCGTGTGTGTGTGTGTGTGTGTGTGTGTGTGTGTGTGTGTGTGTGTGTGTGTGTGTGTGTGTGTGTGTGTGTGTGTGTGTGTGTGTGTGTGTGTGTGTGTGTGTGTGTGTGTGACGTCCTGAAGGACCTGTGTAATCACTATAAGAGCCCAGCTCCCCTCGAGATTTATTTGGAGGGCGGACGTTGCCTCAGAATGACAATGAGGAGGAGACAGAGAACAGCAGCTGGCTGTGTGTGACAGAGAGATGGATCAAGGGAGGATGAGAGCGAGACAAAGAAAGGGAAAGATCAAACCTCCACCTCACACCTGTGAGGGTGCAATCCTAAATCCGTAACCATGGGCACCCTCACAGATATGATCCTAACCAATTGTCCCTCTAAATACACCTCTGCTGTCTTCAGCCAGGATCTCAGCGATCACTGCCTCATTGCCTGCATCCGTAATGGGTCAAACGACCACCCCGCATCACTGTCAAACACTCCCTAAAACACTTCAGCTAGCAGGCCTTTCCAATTGACCTGGCCGGGGTATCCTGGAAGGATATTGACCTCATCCCATCAGTAGAGGATGCCTGTTTGCTCTTTAAAAGTGCTTTCCTCACCATCTTAAATAAGCATGCCCCGTCAAACAAATTTAGAACTACGAATAGATATAGCCCTTGGTTCACACCAGACATGACAGCCCTTGACCAGCAAAAAAACATCCTGCGGTGTATTACATTAACATCGAATAGCCCCCGCGATATGAAACTTTTCAGGGAAGTCAGGATCCAATATACAGTACACAGTCAGTTAGCTTTCCTAAGGCTGGCAGGTATATTTCACTGGTGATCCCCCAAAGCCAACACCTCCTTTGGCCGCCTTTCCTTCCAGTTCTCTGCTGCCAATGACTGGAACGAATTGCAAAAATCACTGAAGCTAGAGACTATTATCTCCCTCTCTAACTTTAAGCATCAACTGACAGAGCAGCTTATCGATCACTGTCCACAGCCAATCTGTAAATAGCACACCCAACTACCTCATCCCCATATTGTTTTTGTTGTTGCTCTTTTGCACATCAGTATCTGTACTTGCACATCATCATATGTACATCTATCCCTCCAGTGTTAATGATAAATGATTTCCTCTATGGCCTATTTAATGCCTTACCTCCCTAATCTTACTACATTTGCACACACCGCACATAGACTTTTTCAATTGTGTTTTTGACTGTACGTTTGTTTTTCCCATGTGTATCTCTGTGTTGTTGTTTTTGTCACACTGCTTTGCTTTATCTTGACCAAGTCACAGTTGTAAATGAGAACTTGTTCTCAACTGTCCTACCTGGTTTAAAAAAGGTGAAATTAAAAACAATTAAAAACAGTGCCATTGGAAAGTACACAGCCACCTTCACATTTTCCACATTTTATTATGTTACAGACTCATTCTAAAATTGATTAATTGAAACAAAAATCATCAGCAATCTACAGTTGAAATCGGAAGTTTACAAACCCCTCAGCCAACTACATTTAATCTCAGTTTTTCACAATTCCTGACATTTAATCCTTGTAAAGAATTCCCTGTTTTAGGTAAATTAGGATCACCACTTTATTTTAAGAATGTGAAATGTCAGAATAATAGTTGAGAGAACGATTTATTTCAGCTTTAATTTCTTTCATCACATTCCCAGTGGGTCAGAAGTTTACATACACTCAATTAGCATTTGGTACCATTGCCTTTAAATAGTTTAACTTGGGTCAAACATTTTGGGTTTCGGGTAGCCTACCACAAGCTTCCCACAATAAGTTGGGTGAATTGTGGCCCATTCCTCCTGGCAGAGCTGGTTTAAGTCACATTTGTAGGCCTCCTTGCTCACACATTTTCAGTTCTACCACAAATGTTCTATGGGCTTGAGGTCAGGGCTTTGTGATGGCCACTCCAATACCTTGACTTTGTTGTGCTTAAGCCATTTTTCCACAACTTTGGAAGTATGCTTGGGGTCATTGTCCATTTGGAAGACCCATTTGCGACCAAGCGTTAACTTCCTGCCTGATGTCTTGAGATGTTGCTTCAATATATCCATCTATTTTGTGAAGTGCACCAGTCCCTCCTGCAGCAAAGCATCCCCACAACATGATACTGCCACCCCCGTGCTTAACAGCTGGGATGGTGTTCGTCGGCTTGCAAGCCTCCCCCTTTTTCCGACAAACATAACGATGGTCATTATGGCCAAATAGTTATATTTTTGTTTCATCAGACCAGAGGACATTTCTCCAAAAGTACGGTCTTTGTCCCCATGTGCAGTTGTAAACCGTAGTCTGGCTTTTTTATGGAAGTTTTGGAGAAGTGGCTGCTTCCTTGCTGGGCAGCCTTTCAGGTTATGTCGATATAGGACTCGTTTTACAGTGGATATAGATACTTTTGTACCCGTTTCCTCCAGCATCTGTTGCTCTGAGATTGATTTGCACTTTTCGCATCAAAGTACGTTCATCTCTAGGAGACACTGACCATCTCGAATCCCACCGTACCTTCTCCGCTATGCAATCTGGTTTCCGAGCCGGTCACGGGTGCACCTCAGCCACACTCAAGGTACTAAATGATATCATAACCGCCATCGATAAAAGACAGTACTGTGCAGCCGTCTTCATCGACCTCGCCAAGGCTTTCGACTCTGTCAATCACCAAATTCTTATCGGCAGACTCAACAGCCTCGGTTTTTCGGATGACTGCCTTGCCTGGTTCACCAATTACTTTGCAGACAGAGTTCAGTGTGTCAAATCAGAGGGCATGCTGTCCGGTCCTCTGGCAGTCTCTATGGGGGTGCCACAGGGTTCAATTCTCGGGCCGACTCTTTTCTCTGTATATATCAATGATGTTGCTCTTGCTGCGGGCGATTCCCTGATCCACCTCTACGCAGACGACACCATTCTATATACTTTCGGCCCGTCATTGGACACTGTGCTATCAAACCTCCAAACGAGCTTCAATGCCATACAGCACTCCTTCCGTGGCCTCCAACTGCTCTTAAACGCGAGTAAAACCAAATGCATGCTTTTCAACCGATCGCTGCCTGCACCCGCATGCCCGACTAGCATCACCACCCTGGATGGTTCCAACCTTGAATATGTGGACATCTATAAGTACCTAGGTGTCTGGCTAGACTGCAAACTCTCCTTCCAGACTCACATCAAACATCTCCAATCAAAAATCAAATCCAGAGTCGGCTTTCTATTCCGCAACAAAGCCTCCTTCACTCACGCTGCCAAGCTTACCCTAGTAAAACTGACTATCCTACCGATCTCGACTTCGGCGATGTCATCTACAAAATGGCTTCCAACACTCTACGCAGCAAACTGGATGCAGTCTATCACAGTGCCATCCGTTTTGTCACTAAAGCACCTTATACCACCCACCACTGCGACTTGTATGCTCTAGTCGGCTGGCCCTCACTACATATTCGTCGCCAGACCCACTGGCTCCAGGTCATTTACAAGTCCATGCTAGGTAAAGCTCCGCCTTATCTCAGTTCACTGGTCACGATGGCAACACCCATCCGTAGCACGCGCTCCAGCAGGTGTATCTCACTGATCATCCCTAAAGCCAACACCTCATTTGGCCGCCTTTCGTTCCAGTACTCTGCTGCCTGTGACTGGAACGAATTGCAAAAATCGCTGAAGTTGGAGACTTTTATCTCCCCTCACCAACTTCAAACATCAGCTATCCGAGCAGCTAACCGATCGCTGCAGCTGTACATAGTCTATAGGTAAATAGCTCACCCTTTTTCACCTACCTCATTCCCATACTGTTTTTATACTGTTTTTATTTATTTACTTTTCTGCTCTTTTGCACACCAATATCTCTACCTGTACATGCCCATCTGATCATTTATCACTCCAGTGTTAATCTGCAAAATTGTATTATTCGCCTACCTCCTCATGCCTTTTGCACACATTGTATATAGACTGCCCATTTTTTTCTACTGTGTTATTGACTTGCTAATTGTTTACTCCATGTGTAACTCTGTGTTGTCTGTTCACACTGCTATGCTTTATCTTGGCCAGGTCGCAGTTGCAAATGAGAACTTGTTCTCAACTAGCCTACCTGGTTAAATAAAGGTGAAATAAAATAAAAAACAGAACTTGTCTCCGTCCTGGGCGGTATGACGGTTGCGTGGTCCCATGGGGTTCATATTATATAACCCTGACCCTAACCATTGTTTGTACAGGCATTTGGAAATTGCTCCCAAGGATGAACCAGACTTGTGGAGGTCTACAATGCTTTTCTGAGGTCTTGGCTGATTTCTTTTGATTTTCCCATGATGTCAAGCAAAGAGGCACTGAGTTTGAAGGTAGGCCTTGAAATACATCCACAGGTACACTTCCAATTGACTCAAATGATGTCAATTAGCCTATCAGAAGGTTCTAATGCCATGACATAATTTCCTGGATTTTTACAAGCTGTTTATAAGGTACAGTCAACTTAGTGTATGTAAACTTCTGACCCACTGGAATTGTGATATAGTGAATTATAAGTTAAATAATCTGCCTGTAAACAATTGTTGGAAAAATTACTTGTGTAATGCACAAAGTAGATGTCCTAACCGACTTGCCAGAATTATATTTTGTTAACAAGAAATTTGTGGAGTGGTTGAAAAACAAGTTTTAATGACTCCAACTTAAGTGTATGTAAACCTCCGACTTGAACTGTACACACAGAGTACCCCATAATGACAATGCAAAAACTGTAATCGCTGCCAAAGTATGGAGGACCAAAGGTGCTTGAAGAAATTACTGAGTAAAGGGTCTGAATACGTATGTAAATGTGATAATAATATATATTTTTATTTTTTTAATCAATTAGCAAAACGTTCTAAAAACCTGTTGTTTTTGCTCTGTCATTATGGGGTATTGTGTGTAGATTGATGAGGGGAAAAAACAATTGAATCAATTTTAGAACAAGGCTTTAATGTAACAAAATGTGGAAAAAGTCAAGGGATCTGAATACTTTCCAAAGGCACTGAATGTGTCTAACAGATCCACAAGTGTTCTCCAAATTATTCCAGATATGTTAATATACAAATCGTATGCAATAGTAATGTTGTATACCAGTGCAGCAAGCTGGTGTAGTGTTGAAATCAATTTGATCTGTGGGTATACGATGACACCTAGTAGTGGTCGTATTTCTACATAACCATCATTTTTATCTCCCTCTCATTGTTCACCGTTTGTTGTGATCTGGTAGGTCCCTGCAAGAACAACGGGCCAAATGTCAAAGAAATTGTGGAATAAATATGCAATGTAGAGATATATGTTCAGAGAGATATGTAGAGCTACTTTACAGTTTACAACATTCTCGCTTATAGCTATGAGAATGTATATGTACTGACTGTTATGAACTACAGAGTATAAAATATTATTGCATTGTATCAGAGCTGCATCTGTGTATGTGTCAGCATTGTTGCGTCTCATAGGACAGTCCATCTTGGTTGTAATGTTGACACAACATCTTTGACAACACTGGTCTTGCCATGCATGCTAAGCTAGCTAACATCCTCTTTGATAGCTGGTATACCTTGCTATCTAACTTAGCTAGCTCATCAAACATTATTTTTTTTGCACGATGGCACTTATTAGAGCCTTGAATCTCAACCTCATTGTCACCACTGGTCACCTAGTGAGCTAACGCTAACGTCGCTAGCATGCTAACGTTAGCAATCAAGTAAATGGCATTGAACTCAGGACAAAATCATGTTTTGATATTGTAGTGGCTATTGCTGTTTGGTTGATTGTTTTCTGCTTAGTGACATTGCAAATATAATCTTTCTGGCATTTAACTGTGCTTTAACTAGCTATGCATCTAATCCAGTTTCGGCATGAGAAAATGAGTGAAGTCCCAAATTCCCATGTGAGAATTTGCACAATCAAAATCACATACAGAGCCTCAGAAATCAAAGATCCAGTCATGGGTTACAATTTTGTGGGCCCCTTTCACTCTGCGTTGTTATCAGAAATCTGATGGCACTACGGTTTGATAAGAGTGTCTGCTAAATGTTCAAAATGTAAATGTAAAAATTAATACAATTCTAATGAGCTCCGCGCCTGAAACAACGGCAATAATAATATCCAGTGTGCTTTGCAAGTTGTTAATTTTTACATGTATATTTTGGTCATTTAACAGACACTCTTATCCAGAGCGACTTAGTCAGTGCATTCAACTAAGGTCGATAAACACATACCACATATCACAGTCATAGCAAGTAAAACTTTTTTAGTTACCATTACTGAGAGGAGTCTACTTGCAAATGTAATTTGTAAACCTGTATTTTATCTAAATACAATACTCTGCAAAAGTATATTGTATTTTACTTTGATATACATTGGTCTATTGGGTATTTTGTATTTTTAGCAAGAAATATATTTTGCCCATCTCTGCATGTAGATGTAATCTGGCCCCATTTCTCTTTCTGCTGTCTCCAGGAAACAGGAGGCCCTCATGGTTGTTGCCATGGAGTCACAACTTCCAGGTTGTCACAGGGACACAAGTGGCCTTAACATTCAGAATCAGCACTAAACCACAATTTTGACCTGATTCAACCTTAAACTACATTGAGTTGTTCACACCTTACTAGGTAAGGTTGAAAGTTAATAGGGGTGGGAGAAAAACCCACTACTTTTTTTTATTTTTTTATTTATTTCACCTTTATTTAACCAGGTAGGCTAGTTGAGAACAAGTTCTCATTTGCAACTGTGACCTGGCCAAGATAAAGCATAGCAGTGTGAACACACAACACAGAGTTACACATGGAGTAAACAATTAGCAAGTCAATAACACAGTAGAAAAAAAATGGGCAGTCTATATACAATGTGTGCAAAAGGCATGAGGAGGTAGGCGAATAATACAATTTTGCAGATTAACACTGGAGTGATAAATGATCAGATGGGCATGTACAGGTAGAGATATTGGTGTGCAAAAGAGCAGAAAAGTAAATAAATAAAAACAGTATAAAAACAGTATGGGAATGAGGTAGGTGAAAAAGGGTGAGCTATTTACCTATAGACTATGTACAGCTGCAGCGATCGGTTAGCTGCTCGGATAGCTGATGTTTGAAGTTGGTGAGGGAGATAAAAGTCTCCAACTTCAGCGATTTTTGCAATTCGTTCCAGTCACAGGCAGCAGAGTACTGGAACGAAAGGCGGCCAAATGAGGTGTTGGCTTTAGGGATGATCAGTGAGATACACCTGCTGGAGCGCGTGCTACGGATGGGTGTTGCCATCGTGACCAGTGAACTGAGAAACGTGCTAATTCTGGAAATAAGAAGAGTCTTAAGGGTGCTGCGTTGAAGTAAACTTAACTCTTAAGGAAAACATCTTAAGTCTTATTTAGACAGGATTGGTTTTACTGGGGAGATTAGGTCATGTAATTATGTGCATATCACCACATCTATAATTTTTGCCCTGTTTGTATCTGCCATGCTAGTAATTTTTACTTGGCGGGAAGGTTGGGATATTATTCTAGCCCTGAAAACCTATTGTTTTTCAGCCAACCCAGGTCCTATTTACCCCCGAATCGACATCACCGAAGCCATACCCACGCAGCCCACGCAAGGCGGCGGGGCCACGGGCTCTGGGGGGGTTGGGGGCCTCCTGGAGGTTGCCCCGCATCTCCCCAGATAGCACATGACCTGATCATAAGCCATGGCAAAAATGTTTACAATTACAGGAAATTAGCAGTAAGATTGCAAAATGTGCAGAATAGCATGAGATTATATAAAGCTATAAAACTATCTTTGGCCCATGGTAAAATGTGTAGAATTGCAAAAAGTTAGCCCCCTGTGTTTTGAAGGAATTTACAGAGTTTGACAGGTGCTGCCTCATCAACTTTACCAGTTCTTACTTAAAAAAAAAAAGTTTAAGCAAGTGACATTGTGCCAATTAATTAAATTGCTAAATCCGTCAGATAATTACAGGTCTGCATACAGTACATTGTTCTTTATTGAAATGCATTATTATTATGACTTTTCCGAACTGGAAGCCAATATAAAGCTATCCACAGACAAGTTGAAATATCTTTATACGCCTCCAGGATTCTGTCATAACGGTCCATTTTCAATGAGAAAAAAAAAGATTTACAGGGGTCAATTTGGTCAAAGTAATCCTGTCGAAATCGTCCTCTGGAAAAACGGACATGCTGAGATAATAATTACATTACCGACGTTCTATAGTAGGCCTAATGCTAGTTCCGTCTGAATAGGGCTTTAATCTATTTCCTAGTTCAAAGCGGCAAGAGGTCAGAAAACGGATAATGTATAATCTGCTGCTGAGAATTCTAATATAATATTAAGATTGGGTTTAGTGTAGATAATCTATGAATAGTGCCACACCATTACTGGCCCAGATTTATGTTCAGTCTCTGAGAGCTGCAGCCTATGATAAAATGTCCACCCGGGGGGTGATGCTCTGCTTTGGAGCATCAACCAACACCAGTTGAGGTCCAGTCAAAAAACACGTATATATTATATAGGCACTTTCACTCATTCATTTATTTTTTATGGTCACACTTTATTTGGATAGTCCTGATTTTCCATCTGTAGATCCTCTGCAGATAGTATGACCATATGTTGATAAGCAACTGCTTGCTAAGGTTACGGGTTAGGTTTAGAATAAGGGTTAGGGTTAAAGCTAGGGTTAGTAGATAGTTAATTGAAATGTTACTGATAGTCTGTAGAGCATCTACAGATGGCCTATCCAAATAAAGTGTTACCAGAACTTTACCCAGGTGCTGGGCTCAAGAGAATAATGTAGAACAAAAAAGTAAATCTGCACATTGGTTAATGCTCCCAAATCAAGAGTCGTGCCGAGCTCCTATAATTGCCGTCTCGCTGTGCTTTTATCCAGCCTGATGGTAATTGGTATCTGTTACTGCCCCCGTTCTCAGAGTGTGTATCTGGGTCAGGAGTGTGAACCCCAGAGGTACACCGGATGGTTTGGGGCGTAGTCATTAGCAGCACTCTGATCTGCTAATGAGTCTCTTTCTCTCTATCTCCCCTCTAATTCCTCCTCTTCTCTCGTTTCCTCCCTTCAACCAGTATCATACGGTCCATTATATCAACATGGATTCATGTACACACACCTCGTAGCTCCCGAGCATGGAAATTTCTATCAAAATGTTAAATATATAAGTAGTCACAAACAAAATATGTGTTCTGCAAATATAGAATGCAACTTTTAAATAAAAATCAGTCTGTAAATAGTTTCACAAACACATGTCATGATCCAAAAGCAAATGAGTCATCTTTAGTTCATCTCTGTGAATTCTTACAACAATGAATAATGTTTGCGGCAAGGCTACAATGATAGTCAAATAGGGGATATGATGATATAAATGTTTTCATACAGCTTACAATGTCCTACAGTCTTTTTAAAATATTTTACAAAGAGGCACGACTTGGTGTAGATCTCCACCTAGAAGTACTTTTCAGGCAGCCCATCTTTGGATACTCCTGGTAAAGAAAACACTACAGTGTCACATGCTATAAGATACTCCTGTGTGTGTAGGTAACTATGTGTGTGACCCCTGGACCCTGTGTATTTGTGTTTGGCAGCAGTGCAGAAGGAGTGTCAGCAGGGCCAGGTGAAGTCCACCAGTAGTTTTAGCAGGGACCACATCCGAGAAGATACTGAGCTCTGAACTGGCTCTTGACACCAAGACTGAAGTCTAAATGGAGGCCAGGCAGGACAGGCAACTCTGTTAGTATGTCCAACAAACCTCTGTCTGTCTCTGTCTACCATATGTATCAGTGTCTGTCTTATTCTCTCTATCCAACTTTAAATGTCAGTGAAATAGGCCCACATGTCCTGTAGATATTTTTTGCCTATCCCCTATGACAGACATCTGGGGTATCTGCCCTGTCACTGTGTTCCTCTTATAGCCAGTGTCCTCTGTCATAGCTGATTATTGACCTATTTCTCAGAGCTGCCACTGGACGACCATCTTACCATGATCAGGTACAGCACATCTCACACGCTATAGCACACGTACTCATGCATGCTCACACACACATCCTACCTGCATACATACACATGCACACATACAGGAACGCCCATATACACAACACTCGATAACCAAGTAATTCTAGTAGTCACAATAAAGTATTAAATCCAGGCTAAACTGTCACTGTATCTCTCTCTGTCAGGCTGGAAAGAGCTCCTCATTGCAACGTTCTCTCATCCCTCTGTGACGATGAAACGTGGGATCGATCCTGTTGGCTAAAGCAGTGCCCGCTGGAGTGGGCTCCATCTTTGAAAGGTCAGAAGTCAGCCCAACACACACAGGGCTCTTTAGGGCTCTTCCATTTGATCTCAGTCAGCTTCTTGATTTTAAAAAATGACACAATTTTAAACTAGAAATTAAATTGATGTCAACATTGGTGATTGCATCCATTATGTAAGATTCATAAAGAGTTTAAACAGTATGAACGTTTGACATTTGGATTTTGGACCATGGTCAGAACTTTCACATGCACACAAATAATTTGATATTAAACTGATTATGGCTGTAGACCATGTGGCATTAATCGTGTAATCACCTTACTCTAATTATCTTGAGGCAGGCATGTAAACATAGTCAGTGTTATTTAGACTACACTAGACCTGAAGTGTTAATTCCTGTTCCACTGCCTCTTGTTTTGTGATCTTCAAGATGCTGACTGAGCTGGTTGTCTTAGATGAATGACATGCAGATCGCCAAGACAGAGCTGGGCTCATTCATGTCTTCAAATCAAATAGATTTTTATAAAGCCCTTTTTACATCAGCAGTTGTCACTAAGTGCTTTACAGAGAACCCAGCCTAAAACCAAAAAGAGCAAGCAATGCAGAGTCAGAAGCACAGTAGCTAGGAAAAACTCTCTAGAGGGTAGGAACCTAGGAAGAAACCTAGATAGCAACCAGGCTCCGAGGGGCAGCCAATCCTCATCTGGCTGCACCAGGTAGAGATTTAAAAGTACATGTAGCCATTAAACCCCTGTAGGTCTACGGCCTTAAATCACAATATCAACTAAGCTAACATACAGAATTGTTTTAAGATGGTCATAAAATGTATGACTTGGCCATTTGATTTGGAATTTTAGGACCCCTGTAGGTATAAAAATATATACACTGCTCAAAAAAACAAAAGGGAACACTTAAACAACACAATGTAACTCCAAGTCTATCACACTTCTGTGAAATCAAATTGTCCACTTAGGAAGCAACACTGATTGACAATACATTTCATATGCTGTTGTGCAAATGGAATAGACAACAGGTGGAAATTATAAGCAATTAGCAAGACACCCCCAATAAAGGAGTGGTTCTGCAGGTGGTGACCACAGACCACTTCTCAGTTCCTATGCTTCCTGGCTGATGTTTTGTTCACTTTTGAATGCTGGCGGTGCTTTCACTCTAGTGGTAGCATGAGACGGAGTCTACAACCTGCACAAGTGGCTCAGGTAGTGCAGCTCATCCAGGATGGAACATCAATGCGAGCTGTGGCAAGAAGGTTTGCTGTGTCTGTCAGCGTAGTGTCCAGAGCATGGAGGCGCTACCAGGAGACAGGCCAGTACATCAGGAGACGTGGAGGAGGCCGTAGGAGGGCAACAACCCAGCAGCAGGACCGCTACCTTCGCCTTTGTGGTGCAGGAGGCTGCCTTAATCGACATCTACGTCTTTCGGCGAACAGTGAGTTAACTGCCTCTCTTAGGGACCTTTACCTTGTCAGCGACCTTTACCTTGATTCGATCCAGCAACCTTCCAGTTACTGGCCCAACGTACGTATTGAAGATGCACATGCTCATCCCCAGAATTGTTTTATATGTCTATTTTCCAAGGATAAGACAAAGAGAATTAACAATTTTATAATTAAGAACACTATATTAATATGGAAGAAAATGAAATGTATTCTACAAGAACCTATATCACTCCCTAAAAACAGAACCCTATGGAACAATCCTTGCATAGGTTTTCAGAATTCAACAATAAAATTGGTCCACATGGAAAACTAAAGGCATAGAAACCGTAAATGACTTGGTAACAGGAAATACATTTATTTCCATGACAGAATAAAAAAGTAATTATGTACTGACTAATGTATTTAGTTTCAAATACACTACCGGTCTAAAGTTTTAGAAGACCTACTCATTCAAGAGTTCTTCTTTATTTTGTACATTGTAGAATTATAGTGAAGACATTAAAACTCTGAAATTACACATGGAATCATGGAGTAACCAAAAAAGTGTTTTAAAAAAATCTAAATATATTTTATATTTGAGATTCTTCAAATAGCCACCCTTTGCCTTGATGACAGCTTTGCACACTCTTGGCACTCTCTCAACCAGCTTCACCTGGAATGTTTTTCCAACAGTCTTGACGGAGTTCCCACATATGCTGAGCACTTGTTGGTTGCTTTTCCTTCACTCTGCGGTCTGACTAAGGGCGGCAGCATTGGACTAATAACTGAAAGGTTGCAAGTTCTAATCCCCGAGCTGACAAGGTACAAATCTGTCATTCTGCCCCTGAACAAGCCAGTTAACCCACTGTTCCTAGGCCATCATTGAAAATAAGAATTTGTTATTAACTGACTTGTCTAGTTAAATAAAGGTTAAATAAATGAAAAACATCTACATTTGGTTGAGGTCGGGTGATTGTGGAGGCCAGGTGTCATGCCCTGACTACAGAGAGCCCTTGTTTCTATGGTGTAGTAGGTCAGGGTGTGACGAGGGGGTGTTCTAGTTTAAAATTTCTATGTTGGTGTTTTGGTTTGGTTCCCAATTAGAGGCAGCTGGTAATCGTTGCCTCTAATTGGGGATCATATTTAGGTAGCATTTTTCCCACCTGTGTTTGTGGGATATTGTTTGTGTTAGTGTGTTTGAGCACTACGTCGTCACGGTCTTTGTAAGTTTTGATATTTTGTTTTGTTAGTTTCACTTAAATAAATATGTGGAACTATACTCGGTACGCTCATTTCCAAGATCGTGACACCAGGTCATCTGATGCAGCGCTCCATCACTCTCCTTCTTGGTCAAATAGCCCATACAAAGCCTGGAGATGTGTTTTGGGTCATTCTCCTGTTGAAAATAGTAGATAGACCCACTAAGCGCAAAACAGATGGGATGGCGTATCGCTGCAGAATGCTGTGGTAGCCATGCTGGTTAAGTGTGCCTTGAATTCTAAATAAATTACAGACAGTGTCACCAGCAAAGCACCCTCACACCATAAAACCTCCTCCTCCATGCTTTACGGTGGGAAACACATGCAGAGATCATCCGTTCACCCACATCGTCTCACAAAGACACAGCTGTTGGAACCAAAGATCTCCAATTTGGACTCCAGACCAAAAGACATATTGGTGTCCTTTAGTAGTGGTTTCTTTGCAGCAATTTGAAAATGAACTACTGATTTACACAGTCTCCACTGGACAGTTGATGTTGAAATGCGTCTGTTACTTGAACTCTGAAGCATTTATTTGAGCTGCAATTTCTGAGGCTGGTAACTCTAATGAACTAATCCTCTGCAGCAGAGGTAACTCTGGTTCTTCCATTCCTGTGGTGGTCCTCATGAGAGCCAGTTTCATCATAGCACTTGATGGTTTTCGCGATTGCGTTTGAATACACTTTCAAAGTTCTTTAAATTTTCCAGATTGTCTGACCTTCATGTCTTAAAGTAATGATGGACTGTTGTTTCTCTTTGCTTATTTGAGCTGTTCTTGCAGTAATATGGACTTGATCTTTTACCAAAATGGATATCTTCTGTATATCTCAAATATAAAATAGAATTTGATTTAACACTTTTTTTGGTTACTACAGGAATCTGTGTGTTATTTCATAGTTTGATGTCTTCACTATTATTCTAAATGTAGATGAATAGTACAAATAAACAAAAACCCTTGAATGAGTAGGTGTTCTAAAGTATTTCTCTTTATAGATTGCAAATATTACTGACTGCACTACAACAAAAAATACTTAAATACATGTTATTTTGTCCTTGAAACATTTATTTGAAATACTGTGAGGGCTGTATATTCTTTAGGTTAGGTTTGACTTCATGTGTTCGCTCCAGTGTGCTGGTAAGGGCACAGATGACAGGTAGGATTTCAGTTGAGGTGGTTTAATAACACTGAAAATGCACAGGCACGGACAGCACCGCACACTGCATGTAGCATGGATGGGCTAAGGCACGTATTGGCCTGGCAACTTGCCTCAAGTTGTTTGTGTGTGTGTGTGTGTGTGTGTGTGTGTGTGTGTGTGTGTGTGTGTGTGTGTGTGTGTGTGTGTGTGTGTGTGTGTGTGTGTGTGTGTGTGTGTGTGTGTGTGTGTGTGTGTGTGTGTGTCTGCAAGTAAAGAGAGAAACAAAGATACAATTGTGAATGACAGAATACAATCTACAACATGACGATGATGACTAAATGCTATACAGGACCATACAGCGCAGTACTATGTGACTGTGACTGCACTAATTTGAGATCAAAGGGGACGTGTACTACAAAGCACAGCACCATCATCTTCAGTGCAGGGCTACAACTGCACAATGAACTTGCACAATGTAATACCCATATAATAATTACAGAGCATACAAACAATGCACCAGGGGACATTATCCTTTACAAATACAGGGTTAAATGTCCGGAATGATCTGACAACTAAAACAGGGCAAGCCAGCTCACAATAGCTAGGTCGCAGAATTACATTATGGTCGCAGAGTCCATCTTCAGACACCTGTAAGATGTGAAATATGTACTTACATATCAACAAGGACGCTCACCGGTCTTGGCTAATACAATGAAACTAAGTGTTGGGAAAACACAAGGACGGCTGGAACTTTCGCTCGGTTTACATCTCTCGAGCTGATTTTCTCCTCTGAGCTGGAGATCGCCCAGCATGCTTTGCTCCACTTCATCGGTGGGCGGAACTACAGCTCTGATATGATAAACTAACATTACTGATATGATTAGCTACAAATACTTCACAGCCTTTTGTTCAAATACTGTAGAATCCAATGTCTTCCTATGGAGGACTGATCCTACTGGGGAATACCCATGGGGCCCAGGAACGGTAAATTAAGGGCCTAGGTAATCACCCTGGCTCCCCGCTCTGCTAGTGACGGAAAGCACCCAGCACAGTTGATACCCAATACAGGTTATATAACACCATACACTCCACACAATACTGCCACCCAACACCACAAGCCATACAACTGGAGATGGGCAGTATTTCTGTTACAGTACATGTACATATTTGAAATATGTATTTAATTACTTTTCAATAACATTTGAGTATTTTCTAATTTCTGCTTTACTGGCCTGAACTACAATCCAATGCATTTTGTAACACGATTACTGTCGAGAGCTGTAGTTAGTGTTTTCAAACTATAAAATACTTTTCTATACCACTTTTTATAGCAGTTCACAATTTCGTGGCAGCTCTATCACCCCAAATTTGCGGCATTGGTATATGAACTTTATCAAAAAATATCAAATACATTTTTCAAATGAACACTTGCAAAGCTCACTGGCAACCCCTTTACAGTGCATGTGTGGATGTCAGGACGAAACTGATCAGTTATATACACAGAGAGGGTTTGAGAGGTGACAGGAGTTTTTTACTTTATATTTCACCTTTATTTAACTAGGCAAGTCAGTTAAGAACAAACAGCCTACCCCGGACAAACCCTAACCTGGACAACCCTGGGCCAATTGTGCACTGCCCTATGGGACTCCCAATCACGGCCGTTTGTGGTACAGCCAGGAATCAAACCAGGGTCTGTAGTGATGCCTCTAGCACTGAAATGCAGTGCCTTGTACCGCTCCACCACTCGTGATTTCTTCTATACACAAAATTAGATGGACTTAAGACATCTCTCTCGCTCTCACACACACATGCAATCACACACACACACACACACACACACACACACACACACACACACACACACACACACACACACACACACAAACCCGGAAGTGGCAAGGCGACCTCGGGTCAGCGAGCCTCCCAACCGGGGTCAGACTGATTGTTCTGACTCACGCTAATCCACTCATCACTGATCTTATCCCCGGTTCTTAGTCAGTAGAACACATAGTCAATAGAACACACAGCTACTATACTGAACAAAAACATCAACTCAACATGCAACCGTTTCAACAATCTTACTGAGTTACGTTGATATAAGGAAAATCAGTCAATTGAAGTAAATTCATTAGGCCCTAATCTATACCTTTTTGTGCTATATGGAACATTTCTGGGATCTTTTATTTTAGCTCATGGAACATGGAACCAACACTATACATGTTACGTTTAGATTTTTGTTCAGTATAGAACACACTCATCCTGGCTATGTCTCAATACACAGAGATGTTATTTTCCCTCCCATCTGACCTCACTCCCCTTCATTGATTTGATAGGCTTGAATCATGTCAATCTATGGACTGGATAGATGAGAGAAGTACATTGGAAACTAGATGGAGCTGGTTATCCTCTCATCTCAGTCAGATTAGCCAAGATGACAGAAGAGGGGGGGGGCACATTTTTGGAAATGAAATGCAGCCAGATGATGTCCCCATGTGACATGTCACACCTGTCTCAGTCTCAGTGCAGTAGCCAGACAGATGTGGCACCATTTCTACATTTGTGCTCCTTTTCTATTGAAGTGTTCCCAATGTGGCAGCATTCTCTACTGCGATCTGATTATCATCCGTCACATATCAGACAGGCTCGGCTTTGAGTCCAGCCACCCAGCTTTTATCTTTGATCAGATAGTCCAACTCTGTCTCTTTCTCTCTATGTCACTCTCTTTCTCTATCTCTCATCTGTCTCTGCTTTGGGTCAAGCCACCAAGCTTTTATATTTTATCTACAGAGACTTCATCTGTCCTGAACTATATCTTACCAGACACTCCATCACACTCTGCCCCTCTGTCCCCATCTCTCATCTTTCCCTGTCTTTCTCAGTCCCCCTCTTTTTCTCTCCCTCTAACACTCTGCCTGTCTGTCTCATTCTCTTTCTCTCTCTCTCCCTCTCCCTCTCTCTCCCCCTCTCAATTCCCTCTCCTGATTAGGCTAAATCAGCCACCACCCCTTTTAAAATATTTTGCCTTTCCATTTTTTTATCACATCAAAACACATCAATATACTTTTCTAATTACATTGAATCTCTGTTAAATTCAGCCTTTTACCAGGGATGAAAACCAATGCGACATCCATCATGTGAAATATTATAAGAGCGCAAATAAATTCCGTTTGGATTACCTGGCCTGTCAGAATCCAACAAGGTGTCCCTGGGCATTGCCAGCCAAGACTGAGTATATCTTCACACCCCAGACCACCTTGTCCATCACTCCTCACTCAGGTTTCCCCTTCATTCTAGAATTATGGTAGGTAGAAGTGACCCTCCTTTTCAAACCAATAGAGATAAAGGCTAATTGAGAATACATTGTCTGCATGAGATAGATGGATACATTATCTATTGACTTGTCTAATCCAGGGTGACTTGGCTCCGTCAAAGCTGTGTGATGTGATGTTGGAATCAGGGAAGGAGCTGTGTGTCTTTCTGAAGCGTGAGACGGTAAGTGGGGTGACACACACTCCTCTGTGACCTTGCTGAGGGATAGGAAGAGAACGCACTGTGATTATAAGCATCCAGGTTAGTGTCCCGCTCCTTGAAAGCGGCAGCTCTAGCTTTTAGCTCAGTGCGGATGTTACCTGTAATCCATGGCTTTTGGTTGGGATATGTATGGACAGTCACTGTGGGGACGACGTCATCCATGTACTTATTAATGAAGCCGGTGACTGATGTGGTAAACTCCTTAGTGCCATGCTAGCGAAATAGTCCTGTAGCTTAGCATCTGCTTCATTGGACCACTTCCGTATTGAGTGTCACTGGTACTTCCTGTTTGAGCTTCTGCTTGTAAGCAGGAATCAGGAGGACAGAGTTATGGTCAGATTTGGCAAATGGAGGGTGAGGGAGAGTTTTGTATGCCCCTCAGTGTGTGGAGTATTTATTTTTTATTTTCTTATTTTACCTTTATTTAACTAGGCAAGTCAGTTAAGAACAAATTCTTATTTTCAATGACGGCCTAGGAACAGTGGGTTAACTGCCTGTTCAGGGGCAGAACGACAGCTCAGGGATTTGAACTTGCAACCTTCTGGTTACTAGTCCAATGCTCTAACCACGAGGCTACCCTGCCGAGTAAAGGTGATCTAGAGTTGTTTTTCCTTCTCGTTGTATAGGTGACATGCTGGTATAAATTAGGTAAGATGGATTTCAGTTTTCCTGCATTAAAATCACTGGCAACTAGGAGCGATGCCTCGGTGAGCATTTCTTGTTCGTTTATGGCCCTATACAGCTCGTTGAGTGCCGACATAGTGTCAGCATCGGTTTGGAGTCTGCAAATAGACAGCTCCGAAAATATAGATGAAAACTCTCTTGGTAAATAGTAGGGTCTACAGCTTATCATGAAGTATTCTAACTCAGGGGAGCAGAACCTTGAGACTTCCTTAATATTAGAGATTGTGCACCTGCTGTTGTTAACAAAGAGACACACACCACTCCCCTTGAGCTTACCCGATGTTGACAGACTGTCCTGCCAATGCATAGAAAAACCAGCTAGTTGTAGATTATTCATTACCTTGTTCAGACAAGTTTCAGAGAAACATATTATATTACAGTTTTTAGGTCCCATTGACAGGATAGTCTCGAACTGAGCTTGTTTACTTTGTTCTCCAGTCATTGTACATTCGCCAAAAAGAACAGAGGTTAGAGGTGGTTTATTTACTCAAAGCCACAGTTTCATCAGGGAGCCAGCACGCCGACCCCTATATCGCCGACTCCTTCTCTTCTGAGTGTCAGTGGTTGTGGCCAGGCCCGGGGTGAGCAGTATATCCTGCCCCGCTGTGAGGGTTTTCCTCCTCCTCTTCTGAGGAGGTGTAGCAAGGATCGGACCAAGATGCGGCGTGGTAAGTGTCCATGTTTTTAATATGAAAAAACTCATCATGAACACTAATACAAAAATAATAAACGTGAACAAAACCGAAACAGTACCGTGTGGCGAACAAACACAGACACTGAGACAATCACCCACAAAACAAGTGCAACCCAGGCTACCTAAGTATGATTCTCAATCAGAGACAACTAACGACACCTGCCTCTGATTGAGAACCATACTAGGCCGAACACAGAAAACCAACCTAGAAATACAAAACATAGAATGCCCACCCAACTCACGTCCTGACCAACTAAAACAAACAAATAACACAAGAACTAGGGTCAGAACGTGACAGCCGCCGACCCGTTGGAGTCGAAATCTTCATCCAAATCGAGGTTAGTGATGGTTGTTCTAATGTCCAGAAGCTCTTTTCGGTCATAGGAAATGATGGCGGAAACATTATGTACAAAAAAGTTCAGATCTGCACAGAAAAACATTGAAAATAAGCTGAATTAGTCAAGATCCCGTAATACAGCTGCTATACATTCCATACCATCCTTCTCATTACTAAGTTTCAGGTTTTTTGTCACATGCACAAGTACAATGAAATGCTTAACTTGCAAGCCTTGCCTAACAGTGCAGTATTCAATATAAAAAACCATAACAAATAAGAATATAAAAATAACTATCAAAATAAGAAATAAGAGAGGACCATGGTATACATCGAAGACATTAAGTCACGCAAAAAAAAATCATAATAAAGACCCCATTTTTATTGAACCTCCAGTTGCATTTCAAGAGTGGCTGAAAATATTTTGCATATCCAGAACCTTGTATTGACTGTCACTGCATGGTCGATGTAGTACACCTTGTTACTGTCAATGACCAGCAGCCTTCATGAAAATCTCAACAAGGAACAATTTCTTCGGTGAAGTAGTGGGGCCTCTGGAGCTGAATGAGAAGGGGTTTTCCCTGTAATATAACGCTTCTCTGCATTAATGTGCTGACGGGTGTGTTTCAGCCCCATTCTGAGTGAGAAACAGCCTATATACAGCTGTGGTTGTGCTGACAAATACCAGTCCTAGACACTGGGAATACTGTTGAGTCGGACAGAACTAAAGCCTATACGATTGGCAAGGTGAAATGTCTGTCATTTCAGTTATACAAAAGTGTGAAAGCATTCTTGACGGTCCTGATAACTCACATCGCTCATTTGGGATTTCGACCGGAAAGTATTTTTGAAGGCTTGATGATTGGGCTGTTGGATACATCTCAATCTATCAGTCAGATTGTATCTTTTATGGGTCATTTTGCTACTTAATTTGCCAACAAGTGCTTGACGTCAGCCCATTACTAAAATTCTCAAAAAAGCAAGCCAAGGAAATTGTGGAAAGAAAAAAAACACCAGGAAGGAAGAAGCCTTGGGAGGAAGCAAACTGAATTTCTGATTGACCTGGGTGCGATCACCCACCTATAACATTATCTCTATCTTCCACAGAGGTAAATACAGACTGTAGGGATGTCATTTGGGCAACCAGTTAATATTCTTTGTGAAAAGTGTGACATTTTAAGTTCTGAGTCACGAGTCAGAGATCGGAGGCTGAAGTTTGAGTGATGGAGTGTATCAGAGAGAGAGAGAGAGAGAGAAAGCTGGGGGCAGGGGCAGAGAGAGAGAGAGAGAGAAAGCTGGGGGCAGAGAGAGAGAGAGAGAGAAAGCTGGGGGCAGAGAGAGAGAGAGAGAGAAAGCTGGGGGCAGAGAGAGAGAGAAAGCTGGGGGCAGAGAGAGAGAGAGAGAGAGAGAGAGAAAGCTGGGGGCAGAGAGAGAGAGAGAAAGCTGGGGGCAGAGAGAGAGAGAGAGAAAGCTGGGGGCAGAGAGAGAGAGAGAGAAAGCTGGGGGCAGAGAGAGAGAGAGAGAGAAAGCTGGGGGCAGAGAGAGAGAGAGAGAGAAAGCTGGGGGCAGAGAGAGAGAGAGAGAGAGAGAGAGAGAGAGAGAGAGAGAGAGAGAAAGCTGGGGGCAGAGAGAGAGAGAGAGAGAGAGAGAGAGAGAGAGAGAGAGAGAGAGAGAGAGAGAGAGAGAGAGAGAGAGAGAGAAAGCTGGGGGAGAGAGAGAGAGAGAAAGCTGGGGGCAGAGAGAGAGAGAGAGAGAGAGAGAGAGAGAGAGAGAGAGAGAAAGCTGGGGGCAGAGAGAGAGAGAGAGAGAAAGCTGGGGGCAGAGAGAGAGAGAGAGAGAAAGCTGGGGGCAGAGAGAGAGAGAGAGAGAGAGAGAGAGAGAGAGAGAGAGAGAGAGAGAGAGAGAGAGAGAGAGAGAGAAAGCTGGGGGCAGAGAGAGAGAGAGAGAGAGAAAGCTGGGGGGGAGAGAGAGAGAGAGAGAAAGCTGGGGGCAGAGAGAGAGAGGGGGAAAGAAATAAAGTGTGCTTTACAGAAAAGGTGGAGGAGAGGAGCCGAAAACCGTTTGCTCTGTACGGTGACACAGCAGTTTTCTAAATTACTAAGTTTGACATATTTAAGCTACCAAAATTTCAACAACTTTGAAACTTTTTCCACAAAATAATAAGCCTTGGATCTGCATCAGTAATTCCACTCTAAACAGTCCATAAAATATGAATTGTTTGTTTGCCTCTGGTTGCATTCTTACCAACCCTGTCCTAATGGCCTTAACAGCTGATTAAAACCAATTGTTTTTGTGACAACACAAGCACACTATAAATCCAAGTGGTACGCTCCCAGTAAAACTATACCTTTATTTGCAATTCCAATTAGGTTCGAGCCTTCATTATTTTCTTTTCATCAACTCCCAAACTCCCAAGAGGGAGACCAGCAGGCTGTATTTAATTGAATTAGCTGAACATGGAGGAGTGGTTTGGAATGACACAGTGCTCCCCAGGCTGCTAGGCCATACAGATGTAGGATCCCACTGGTCAAAAACTGGTTGAATCAATGTTGTTACCTGTCATTTCAACCCGAAAATGCAATGTCGTGACGTTGAATCAATGTGGAAAAAAGTCATGGACGTAAGGGGATTTTGTATTTATTTCACACAAATTTCTATCTAAATCCAATAACATTGACATTTTTTGTTGATTTCACGTTGAATTCAGGTTAATTGACACCTCAACCAAATGTAAATCAAAACTAGGTCATTGAACTGACTTCTGTGCTCAGTTGGATCTTCATTTGATCACCCTGTTGCAGGAGAACTTTCCTGCAATGTGGGGCTATATTACATTTTTTGGTGTATTTGAGGTAGGGCTTCTGAAGTTTGTAATTTCCCCTTTGAAATTTCAGGCTTGATTTTCCCTTACAAAAAATGTATCAACCACTACAAAAATGTATATGAATTATAATCCACATAAAATTCACATTTCCTGTTGCTGTAGCAGGTTGAGCACTGGCCTACCTGGTTAAATAAAGGTGAAATAGTAAACTGGCTCAAATTAAAGGCCCAGTGAAGTCAAACATGTGATTTTCCATTGTTTTATATGTATTTCCACACAATGAGATTGGAAAAATACTATGAAATTGTGAGTATTTTAATAATGCAGCAACACGTCTGCTACGCTGATCCTCAACACAGGGGTCCCTCAGCGGTGCGTGCTTAGTCCCCTCCTGTACTCCCTGTTCAGCCACGACTGTGTTGCCAAACATGAGTCCAACACCATCATTAAATTTGCTGATGACACAACAGTGGTAGGCCTGATTACCGACAATGATGAGGCAGCCTATAGGGAGGAGGTCAGAGGAGGCTTTATCAATATGTGCATCGAGGATGTCGTTCCCACAGTGACTGTACGTAAAAAATACCCTAACCAGAAGGCAACATTCGCACTGAGCTAAAGGGTAGAGCTGCCGCTTTCAAGGTGCGGGACTCTAACCCCGAAGCTTACAAGAAATCCTGCTATGCCCTGCGACGAACCATCAAACAGGCAAAGCGTCAATATAGGGCTAAGATTGAATCATACTACACCGGCCCGATGCTCGTCTTATGTGGCAGGGCTTGCAAACTATTACAGACCACAAAAGGAAGCACAGCCGCGAGCTGCCCAGTGACACTAGCCTACGAGATGAGCTAAATCACACTTGTTCCGGACGACTGTGTGATCACGCTCTCCGTAGCTGATGTGAGTAAGACCTTTAAACAGGTCAACATACACAAGGCTGTGGGGCCAGACGGATTACCAGGATGTGTGCTCCGGGCATGTGCTGACCAACTGGCAGGTGTCTTCACTGACATTTTCAACATGTCCCTGATTGAGTCTGTAATACCAACATGTTTTAAGCAGACCACCATAGTCCCTGTGCCCAAGAACACAAAGGCAACCTGCCTAACTGACTACCGACCCGTTGCACTCACGTCCATAACCATGAAGTGCTTTGAAAGGTTGGTAATGGCTCACATCAACACCATTATCCCAGAAACCCTAGACCAACTCCAATTTGCATACCGCCCAAAAAGATCCACAGATGATGCAATCTCTATTGCACTCCACACTGCCCTTTCCCACTTGGACAAAGGGAACACATATGCTATTAATTGACTATAGCTCAGCGTTTAACACCATAGTACCCTCAAAGCTCTTCACTAAGCTAAGGATCATGGGACTAAACACCTCCCTCTGCAACTGGATCCTGGACTTCCTGATGGGCCACCCTCCGGTGGTGAGGGTAGGTAGCAACACATCTGCCAGGCTGATCTTCAACACTGGTGCTCCCTAGGGGTGCGTGTTCAGTCCCCTCCTGTACTCCCTGTTCACCCACGACTGCATGGCCAGGCACGACTCCAACCCCATCATTAAGTTTGCAGACGACACAACAGTGGTAGGCCTGATCACCGACAACGACGAGACAGATAGGGAGGTCAGAGACCTGGCTGGGGGGTGCCAGAATAACAACCTATCCCTCAATGTTACCAAGACGAAGGATATGATTGTGGACTACAGCAAAAGGAGGACCGAGCACGCCCCCATTCTCATCGACGGGGCTGTAGTGGAGCAGGTTGAGAGCTTCAAGTTCCTTAGTGTCCACATCAACAACAAACTAGATTGGTCCAAACACACCAAGACAGTTGTGAAGACGGAACGACAAAGCCTATTCCCCCTCAGGAAACTAAAAAATGTTGGCATGGGTCCTGAGATCCTCAAAAGGTTCTACAGCTGCAACATCGAGAGCATCCTGACCGGTTGCATCACTGCCTGGCGGCAAAGGCTCGGCCTCTGACCGCAAGGCACTACAGTGGGTGGTGTGTATGGCCCAGTACATCACTGGAGCTAAGCTGCCTGCCATCCAGGACCTCTACACCAGGCGGTGTCAGAGGAAGGCCCTAAAAGACCCCAGCCAAAAAGACAGTTTTTACCCCCAAGCCATAAGACTCCTGAACAGGTAATCAAATGGGTACCCAGACTATTTGCATTGTGTGCCACCCCCCAACCCCTCTTTTTACGCTGCTGCTACTCTCTGTTTATCATATATGCATAGTCACTTTAACTATACATTCATGTACATACTACCTCAATTGGGCCGACCAACCAGTGCTCCCACACATTGGCTAACCGGGCTATCTGCATTGTGTCCCACCCACCACCCGCCAACCCCTCTTTTACGCTACTGCTACTCTCTGTTCATCATATATGCATAGTCACTTTAATCATATCTACATGTACATACTACCTCAATCAGCCTGACTAACCGGTGTCTGTATGTAGCCTCGCTACTTTTATAGCCTCGCTAATGTATGTAGTCTGTCTTTTTACTGTTGTTTTATTTCTTTACCTACCTATTGTTCACCTAATACCTTTTTTGCACTATTGGTTAGAGCCTGTAAGTAAGAATTTCACTGTAAGGTCTACACCCGCTGAATTCTGCACACATGACAAAAACTTTGATTTGATGGCCCTAAAAATTGTCAAAGACTCCAGCCACCCTAGTCATAGACTGTTCCCTCTGCTACCGCATGGCAAGCGGTACCGGAACGTTAAGTCTAGGTCCAAAAGGCTTCTATAAACAGCTTCTAACCCCAAGCCATAAGACTCCTGAACATCTAATCAAATGGCTACCCAGACCATTTGCATTGCCCCCACCTCTTTTATGCTGCTGCTACTCTCTGTTATTATCTGTGCATAGTCACTTAAATAACTCTACCTACATGTACATATTACCTCGACTAACCGGTGCCCCTACACATTGACTCTGTACCGGTACCCCCTGGATATACAGTAGCTGCGCTATTGTTATTTTACTGCTGCTCTTTAATTATTTGTTACTTTTATTTATTTTTTGTGTTGTATTTTTCTTAAAACTGCATTGTTGGTTAAGGGCTTGTAAGTAAGCATTTCACTGTAAGCTCCTACACCTGTTGTATTCGGCGCATGTGACAAATACAATTTGATTTGACATGCCACTGGTTTTGAGTGAAGCCAGTGTGTCTATCTATCCGGATGACTCAACACCATAGACGTTAGCTACTACAGCGACTGAAATGACTGCAACACTTAACAATTAGCTGCAGTTAGTTTCAGATTGGGTGTCAAGGAATAAGTTACAAATACGTGTATATTATAGGTCTTATATTGTTCCTAGAATAAATCTGATGCATTTAACATTTATCAGCCTCATCACATTATCCCTATATATGTTATCCCGGTCACGTTCAGCATTATTCACTCAACATTATCCCTGTGTGATATGCAGCAGCTGTAGCCTATGTGTTGACGTTGAAACCGGACCTCTGAGGTGTAATACTAAGTCAGCACCATATGACCTTTTTTCTATAACACCCAGATGAGATTTTACCTTCAAACTCTGTGGCTGTCCTGGCATTGCGATTACAGGCCTATCTGCTGTGTAATTGTGGAGTCTATTCTGCCACCTGTGACTCGACTCCTTTTAACCTGCAAAGAAAGGGAGCTTTGAAAATGTTAACAAACACGTTTTCCTTTCAAAGATCTGTTTGACAAGAAAGAACGGGGCCAGGAGGTTGATATAGGGGGGGCTTAGATTGCATATTAACCTAGTTTTCCAATTTTGATGTATGGATTATTATAAACCTAATCTTATACCATAAAAGACATTTCCTTGGTGTCATTATATGCGATGACTGCGTAACCTGTCATTCGTGACTATAAAGCACTCTGGGGGAATTGCAATTTGCCTTTTTTATACCCTCAACATCACTTGGCAATAATCTTTTAGGTTTCTCATAATCAGAGCATTTCTGACATTTGCAATTATACCAGACAATTTGCCTCAAGGTAACATCACAATGTGTGTGAGATGTCAGACATTGATAAACATAATTATTCACAGTGCCGCTCTCCCCTTCATCTCACTATCCTCTGAGGCTGTGGCGGAGAGGTAACTACGGCGTGTTTAGAGATTGATTAATGATGCAGTCTGGGTAATGGTGTCCTATGAGCTTGGGCTGTAACGACTTCTCTCAACTTTGTGTGTGTGTGTGTGTGTGTGTGTGTGTGTGTGTGTGTGTGTGTGTGTGTGTGTGTGTGTGTGTGTGTGTGTGTGTGTGTGTGTGTGTGTAATGAGTGGCTCGGAGGAAAAGAGCATAGAACGTCGCTATTAATGGTGGAGTTAACGAATCAATGATGCACTCTGGACATTATTGCATTTCATAAATCATGCAACTAAAGAGTGGCTCCGTAAGAAGCATCTCAAGGTCCTGGAGTGTCACGAATGGGTCCAATTCTGGTAAACCCTGACAGAACGATCCGGCCAGTGATGAACCCAGCGGACCTGGACTCCGTTTGCCATACAATTACCCAGCAGGAGAAGATGTTGGGACAACACAACACGGCGCTACACGAGATAGCGGGTTCAATCCGGAACTTATCGGATAGATTCACGAGTATCCAGGATCAGCTCAGGTTGCCGGCGGATCATCCACCACCTGTTTCACCCATATCACCTGCCGATTCGGGAGCGGGTTCCTTCCGTGAGCCCAAGGTTCCGACACCGGAGAAGTACGAGGGAGATCTGGGAGGATGCCGTTCATTTCTTTTACAGTGTGGGTTAGTTTTTGATCTGCAGCCCTATTCTTACGCCACAGATAAGGCTAGGATAGCTTTTGTTATTGAGCTGCTGCGTGGTAGAGCTCTGGAATGGGCTTCAGCTGTTTGGGAACGACGGGACACATGCATGACGTCATACCAGGGTTTCACGGCAGAGATGAGAAAGCTTTTTGACCATCCAGTCCGAGGTAAGGACGCAGCTAAACGTTTGTTCTCTCTTCGCCAAGGAGGTCGCAGTGTGGCAGACTTTGTGATAGAATTCAGGACATTGGCTGTGGAGAGTGGTTGGAATGAGGAATCACTACAAGCGTTTTTTTACCAGGGGTTGTCGGAGCAACTTAAGGACGAGCTGATCTCCTATCCAGAGCCTAGTGACCTAGATAGTTTGGTCACCTTAGCTATTCGGGTAGATAATAGAGTCCGAGAGAGAAGGAGGAAGAAGCAGTGGGGTCCATCTAATCAATCTGAGACTCGGTTACCATTCGGGTCAGGAAGTGGACCAGAACGGGTTGATCATTTTCCCTCACACGGGATTAGTGGAGGAGTCCTGCCGCCAGATCCTGAACCTATGCAAGTGGGGCGACACGGGTTAACTAAGGACGAGCGCCAATGTAGACGTGAGACCAAAAGCTGCCTCTACTGTGGTAGCTCGGGACATTACATCTCCGTTTGTTCTCAGCGCCCGTTAAACTGCTCGGCTCGTTAAGTTTGGGAGTGGTGGAGTGGTACAGCTGGGGCTTTCCGAGGAGCAATTACCGGAGGCCATTGAAGCAACCACTCTGAAACATATCACGAGTTGGGTGAGGTGTTCAGTAAGCAGAAAGCTCAGTCACTTCCTCCCCACCGACCTTATGATTGTACAATTAAGCTGTTCCCTGGAGCTGCCTTTCCCAAGGGACGGTTATACAGTATTTCTCGACCTGAGCGGGAAGCCCTGGAGACCTACATAAAGGAATCACTTGCTGCAGGTCTCATTCGTCCCTCGTCATCACCCCTGGGAGCTGGATTTTTTTTTGTGAGTAAGAAGGATGGCTCTCTTCGACCGTGTATTGATTATCGGGGGTTGAATGATATTACGGTCAAGAACAAGTACCCCTTGCCCTTGATGAGCTCCGCTTTCGATTCTTTACAGGGTGCTACTGTGTTTACGAAGCTTGATCTACGCAATGCGTATCATCTGGTTCGGATCAAGGAGGGGGACGAGTGGTTGACTGGATTCAATACACCTATGGGACATTTCGAGTACCAGGTGATGCCGTTTGGACTTTCCAACGCTCCAGCAGTGTTCCAAAGTTTGGTGAATGACGTCCTGAGGGATATGATCGGTCTGTTTGTGTTCGTTTACCTGGATGACATCCTGATTTTCTCCAAGGAGCTTTCCAGCGACATCCAGCATGTTAAGCAGGTCCTGCAGCGGTTATTGGAGAACCGTCTGTTTGTGAAGGCAGAGAAGTGTGATTTTCACGCCCACACTACATCCTCCCTCGGGTACATCATCTCCAGGGGTGAGATCAAGATGGACCAAGAGAAGGTTCGGGCGGTTCGGGATTGGGCCCGGCCCGGTACGAGATTGCAGCTCCAGAGATTCCTGGGATTTGCAAACTTCTATCGGAGGTTTATCCGTGATTACAGCCGGGTGGCCGCCCCTTTAACTGCTTTGACGTCTTGCACCAGAATTTTCTGTTGGACTCCTGAGGCAGACCGAGCATTTCTGAACTTGAAGAGCCGATTCACCAACGCGCCGATTCTCTCTCAACCTGACACTTCCCGTCAGTTTGTTGTTGAGGTGGACGCATCTGATGTGGGGGTGGGCGCCATCCTGTCTCAGCGTAGCTCCACTGACGGTAAACTCCATCCCTGCGCCTTCTACTCTTGTCGTCTTTCACCAGCTGAGAGAAACTACGATGTGGGTAACCGGGAGCTTCTCGCTGTGAAGCTTGCCTTGGAGGAGTGGCGTCACTGGTTGGAGGGAGCGGAGCAACCGTTTGTGGTCTGGACTGACCACAAGAATCTGGCTTACGTGCAATCGTCTAAACGTCTCAACTCCCGTCAGGCCAGGTGGGCTTTGTTTTTTGGACGCTTCAATTTTTCCCTGACGTTCCGACCTGGGTCGAAGAACGGCAAAGCGGACGCCTTGTCCCGGATGTTCTCCAAGACGGATGAGAGTGGGGCCAAGACTGAGACGATTCTTCCCCAGAACCTTGTTGTGGGAGCCGTTACATGGAGGATTGAGGAGGATGTGATGGTGGCCCTTCGGACGCAGCCCGGACCCGGTAACGGTCCACCCGGTCGGTTGTTCGTGCCTGAGTCGGTCCGTTCTGCTGTTCTTCAGTGGTCCCACGCCAGCAAGATAGCTTGTCACCCTGGCGTTGCTCGGACTATGGCGCTACTGCGCAGACGATTTTGGTGGCCTGACATGGGAGAAGATACCCGGAGGTTTGTTGCCGCATGTCCTGTTTGTGCTCAGAACAAAAGTACCAATCGGCCCAGCTCTGGGCTTCTTCACCCCCTACCTATTCCTCGGCGACCTTGGTCGCATCTGGCCCTGGATTTTGTCACGGGATTGCCCCCTTCTGTTGGGAACACGGTCATTCTGACCATTGTGGACAGATTCAGCAAGTTTGCTCATTTTGTCCCTCTCTCCAAGCTTCCATCTGCCACGGAGACGTCCGAGATCCTGGTTAGGGAGGTTTTCAGGGTCCACGGATTGCCCAGTGACATTGTTTCTGACCGTGGTCCTCAGTTTACCTCTGCTGTCTGGAGATCCTTCTGTTTGGCCATTGGAGCTACAGTCAGTCTCACTTCTGGATTTCACCCACAATCTAATGATCAGGCGGAGAGAGCCAACCAGAAGATGGAGTCCACGCTGCGTTGTCTTGTCTCCTCTGATCCCACCTCTTGGTCATCTCAATTACCCTGGGTCGAGTATGCCCATAATACCCTTCCTTCATCTGCCACTGGGATGTCCCCCTTCCAATGCCTGTACGGATACCAACCTCCCTTCTTTCCTTCTCAGGAGAGGGATCTTTCGGTTCCTTCTGTCCAGGCCCACATTCGTCATTGCCACCGGACCTGGCATCGGGCCAGGAAGGTCCTCCTTAGAGTTTCTGACCGGTATCAGATCCAGGCGAATCGTCGCCGTATTCCTGCTCCCGCTTATACCATCGGAGAAAAGGTTTGGTAGGCTACACGGGATCTTCCTCTACGGACTGAGTCGAGGAAACTGTCACCAAAGCTCATTGGTCCGTTTGTGGTGGAAAGAATCATTAACCCTGTTGTGGTCCGACTCAAATTGCCGGCAACGCTTCGAGTACACCCCACCTTTCATGTCTCCTGCCTCAAGCCGGTTCTCCTCAGTCCTCTGTTGCCCCCTCCTCCTCGTCCTCCTCCTCCTCGGATGATCGGAGGTGGTCCTGCCTACACGGTGCGCCGCATAATGGATTCCAGACGGCGGAGTCGAGGTTTCCAATATCTCGTGGATTGGGAAGGATATGATCAAGAGGAGAGGAGTTGGATTCCTCTGCGTCAGATCCTTGATGACGACCTGCTTCGTGACTTCTACCGCCTCCACCCTGGCGCTCCAGGTAGTCCGCCCGGTGGCGTTCGTCGGAGGGGGGGTACTGTCACGAATCCCGCTTCCCGAGTTTGTGTTTGCCTGTGTTTCTGTCCTGGAGTGTGTTTCCGGTGTCCTGGAACGCACCCTGTCTGGTTGCCGGGCGAATTAGCTTGTTGGGAGATCGATGTTCACCCGCACCTGTATCCCATCAATAATCTGCACACCTGTCCTGATCATCACCTCTCCCCTTCAAAAGCTCTGACCTGACATCCATTCCCTGCCGGATCGTTAGCCATGAACAGTATGTTGTGCCATAGTATCAGCCTCAAGTTGGATAGAATTTGTTTTGTTGTTTTTTACGTATTGCTTGCCTTAAACTTACCTCCGTTTGTTCTGTCTTCAGTTACTCACCCGGATCATTTACCCCATTCCCGCCTGGTCGTCAGAGGATTCCGCTACCCCATTGGATCCACCTATTTACTCCCATCAACTCACCACTGCTGCCCGCTACGCCACCTGGATATATCTACCCATTTACATTCACTTGTAAATAAATACTCACCTTCTTCCTACTCTCCTTGTCCTGGTCTGCTTCTGGGTCCAATTCTGGTAAACCCTGACAGGAGTGGCCTAGCCAGTCTCCAGACCTGAACCCAATAGAAAATCTTTGGAGGGAGCTGAAAGTCCGTACTGCCCAGCGACAGCCCTGAAACCTGAAGGATCTGGAGAAGGTCTGTATGGAGGAGTTGGCCAAAAACCCTGCTGCAGTGTGTGCAAACCTGGTCAAGAACTACAGGACACGTATGATCTCTGTAATTGCAAACAAAGGTTTCTGTACCAAATATTAAGTTCTGCTTTTCTGATGTATCAAATACTTATGTCATGCAATAAAATGCTAAATAATTACTTAAAAATCATACAATGTGATTTTCTGGATTTTTGTTTTAGAATCAGTCTCTCACAGTTGAAGTGTACCTATGATAAAAATTACAGACCTCTACATTCTTTGTAAGTAAAGAAAACCTGCAAAATCGGCAGTGTATCAAATACTTGTTCTCCCCACGGTATATACTGTACTCTATACCATCTACTGCATCTTGCCATCTTTATGTAATACATGTATCACTAGCCACTTTAAACTATGCCACTTTTATGTTTACATACCCTACATTACTCATCTCATATGTATATACTGTACTCGATACCATCTACTGTATCTTGCCTATGCCGTTCTGTACAATCACTCAATCATATATCTTCATGTACATATTCTTTATCCCTTTACACTTGTGTGTGTATAAGGTAGTAGTTGTGGAATTGTTAGGTTAGATTACTCGTTGGTTATTACTGCATTGGCGGAACTAGAAGCACAAGCATTTCGCTACACTCGCATTAACATCTGCTAACTATGTGTATGTGACAAATTACATTTGATCTGATATGGGACAAAATACTTTTACTACTTCAATACACAGTGAATTTGTCTTTTGGTCCCCTAAAATGGGGGAACAATCAAACAATATCTTTCTTTAAAAAAATTGTTTGATACATTCACCTCTGAAGGTAAATCATGTACTTACATTCAATAATCTTGCTCTGACTTGTCATCCTGAGGGTCCCAAAGATAAAATGAAGCATAGTTTTGTTTGATAAAATTCATTTTTATATTAAAATGTAGCAACTGGGTTCTACAGTTTGAACCCCTGCTGTCTCTGGACCCACACCCACCCCACCCGACCATCTAGATGTGTGAAGGTTAGTGTTTTTTCTGTAGGGAAGCTAATTATCCATCATGTATGACGTTCCTGGGAGTGTGTACACATACATTTTGTTTTACCATATCATCTTTGTATGTACTCGAAAATGTATCAATTGATTGATTCGGCATATTTGGGCATACAAATATTTTGCCGTATTGCAATGCTTCACTGGATCAGTCTGAAACTTTGCACATACACTGCTGCCAACTGGTGGCCAAAATCTAAATTGCGTCTAAACTCCTATATGATATTATCGCCTTTCTCTTCCATTTCAAAGATGGAAAAAATGTTAAAAAATAGAAAACGCATGTTTTTTTGTTTGTATTATATTTTACCAGATCTAATGTGTTATATTCTCCTACATTCATTTCACATTTCTACAAACTTCAAAGTGTTTCCTTTCAAATGGTATCAATAATATGCATATCCTTGCTTCAGGTCTTGAGCTACAGGCAGTTAGATTTGGGTATGTCATTTTAGGAGAAAATTTATTTAAAAAAAGGGTCCGATCCTTAAGAGGTTTAAATCGTCCGTCCGCCCCCCTCTATATACACACAATACCCCATAATGATAAAGCAAAAACAGGTTTAGATGTTTTTGCTCATTTATAAAAAAAATTATATCACATTTACATAAGTATTCAGGTTATAGAAGTGTTTAACATATTCTATTCTTATTTACAATAAAGGTGACTCCAAAATGACACAATGAATTATTTACAATTATTTTCTATTGGGCAGAAATGAATCTGAACCCAAACAAACAGCAAACACATATAAGTGAATTTGTCCCAATATTTTTGGTCCCCTAAAATGGGGTGCCTATGTACAAAAAAATGTGGTCATTTCTAAACCGTTCACCCAATACAGACAAATACCCTCAAATTAAAGCTGAAAGTATGCACTTTCAGATCCAAACTGTCTGAATAATTACAGAGGTCACTGTATCTACCCAAATGTTGAGCAAACTCCCAATCCTATTGCAGCTGGTTGTCTTACAACTGTACATGGAATCATGTTTATTTTTAAAATGTAGACAAAGAAAGACAGACACACAGGAGCATAAAGAGACAGACAGAAACAGAGAGACACACACCCACAATCCTACACACTATAACAAATAACCGTCCTCCGTAAATGCCCTTTGCCAGCCTTGTAAATAGCTGGTCATTTCACCAAAGGAGGCACAGCATTAGGGCTCAGAGTAATTCCAGATCTGCCATCACCACAAAATGGCCAGATGATAAGAAGATGAAAAGATGGGAAAACGGAGGGGTGGGGATGATGAGAGGATGGAGTGGAGAGAACAGAGGTCAGTCACGACGGCCTGCTGAGAGCGAAAGCTTCAAACTCATGAGGCATGCAGTGCACCCCGAGGCAGTACTCTCAACAGTCTAGACAGTAGTACTGTGTGTGTGTGTGTGTGTGTGTGTGTGTGTGTGTGTGTGTGTGTGTGTGTGTGTGTGTGTGTGTGTGTGTGTGTGTGTGTGTGTGTGTGTGTGTGTGTGTGTGTGTGAGTGAAGGAGGACCAGAAGTCCCCACAAGAATAGTAAACAAACAAAAATGAGATCAACTGGGGACATTTTGTTAGTCCCCACAAGGTCAAATGCTATTTCTAGGGGGTTTAGGGTTAAGGTTAGAATTAGTGTTAGAATGAGGTGTAGGGTATGTTTTCGGGTTAGGGTTAAGGTTAGAGAAAATAGGATTTTGAATGGGACAGAACTGTGTGTCCCCACAAGGTTAGTTGTACAAGACTGTGTGTGTGTTTGTGTGTCCAGGGGTCAATACTGCACCCATGGACTGGATATTGAAGCCGATGTGTTGATATCACTCACAGATATTAGTCTTTGCTAAGAAGCCGTGTTTCTTTTTGACCATTTTAATTTAAAACAATAAGTAGTAAGGTACTTAATTGTTACCCAGAAATTATTTTATATTGAGATAAAAACAGCGGCATTGAACCTTTAAGGGAAGTATATTGAACATTTCATTCACAAAAACGGTTGTGAAACATCTGTTGCAAGGACTTGAGGAAGAGTTGCAATGTGAATGTGTTGTAACTGTTGTAATCCTCTCAAACTTGAACTAATCACAAAACAGGGAGATGTACCCTACACACAACAGCTGGCTACACTGGACAGTTTTTCTCAAGTGGGTTTTTATTCCTTCAATATTACTGATATGTGATTGAGGTAGAAATGTTACATGTATAGCCTACATGTATAACGCTTCCAGTGCTTTCGTCTTTTAACGGCAGACGATTATCACAAATGGCTTTGTTTGGCGGCACCTTTACTGGGCCTTTAAAAGGTAGTAACTGTAAACGTAAATGGGAAGGTTTAGCAAAAGAATGTATTCAGATATTTGTTTCCTTATCTCATAAGCAGTCTGGACTCCTCAATCTCTTGTGGACAGATTCTGTGTGTGTCATTGATAGAATGAAATGCGGGGGGGGGGGACCTCTCAAACTCTGTCAGGTTGGATGGGGAGCGTTGCACAGCTATTTTTAGGTCTCTCCAGAGATGTTTGATAGGGTTCAAGTCTGGGCTCTGGCTGAGCCACTCAAGGACATTCAGAGACTTGACCTGAAGCCACTCCTACATTGTTTTGGTTGTGTGCTTAGGGTCATTGTACCATCCTGATTGCTCTGGTTCGTCAAGGATCTCTCTATACTTTGCTCCATTAATCTTTCCCTCGATCCTGACTAGTCTCCCAGTCCCTAAAAAACATCCCCACAGCATGAGGTTGCCACCACCATGCTTCACCTTAGGGATGGTGCCAGGTTTCCTCCAGACGTGACGCTTGGCATTGAGGCCAAAAAGTTCAACCTTGGTTTCATCAGACCAGAGAATCTTGTTTCTCATGGTCTGAGAGTCCTTTAAGTTCCTTTTTGGCTAACTCCAAGTGGGCAGTCATGTGCCTTTTACTAAGGAGTGGCTTCAGTATGGCCACGCTACCATAAAGGCCTGATTGATGGGGCGGCAGCGTAGCCTAGTGGTTAGAGCGTTGGACTAGTAACAGGAAGGTTGCAAGTTCAAACCCCCGAGCTGACAAGGTACAAATCTGTCGTTCTGCTCCTGAACAGGCAGTTAACCCACTGTTCCTAGGCCGTCATTGAAAATAAGAATTTGTTCTTAACTGATCTTGCCTAGTTAAATAAAGGTAAAATAAAAATAAAAATTGGTGGAGTGCTGTAGAGATGGTTGTCCTTCTGGAAGGTTCTCCCATCTCTACAGAGGAATTCTGGAGCTCTGTCAGAGTGACCATTGGGTTCTTGGCCACCTCCCTGACCAAGGCCCTTCTCACACGATTGCTCAGTTAGCTCTAGGAAGAGTCTTGGTGGTTCCAAACTTCTTCCATTTAAGAATTACAATTTTTTTCCCTAGCTGTCAGAGTGACCATTGGGTTCTTGGCCACCTCCCTGACCAAGGCCCTTCTCACACGATTGCTCAGTTAGCTCTAGGAAGAGTCTTGGTGGTTCCAAACTTCTTCTCTACACTGCAACTCTTCCCCGGGTCCCTGGTGTGCAATATGTTAGTTTTTTCTGTCAATATACCTGGTAAAAGTTGTTAACCAACCGTGCTATTTTGTTAGTTTTTTCACATTGTTTGAAACTTACTTTGTACATAATGTTGCTGCTACCGTCTCTTATGACCGAAAAGAGCTTCTGGACAGCGATGACTTACCTCGAATTGGACGAACAATTTATATTTCATTGGATGGGAAGAATGTACTCCAAACACCCGAGCAGGCCCTCATCACGTTATTGGCTGGAGAAAGAAACTGAGACTTCGCAGAAAGAGATCGGGGTGCCTTGTGAGGATCAGGCGATGAGTGGCTAATCTGTCTTTGCCATCCGTACAGTAGCCAAAGTTTAACTGCTGTAAAATAAAATGGGACAAACTGAAAGCACGTATATCCTGCCAAAGGGACATTAAAAACTGTAATAGTTTATGTTTCACCGAGTTGTGGCTGGACGACATCATGAATAACATACAGATGGCGGGTTATACACTATCGGCAGGATAGAACAGCAGCCTCTGGTAAGACATGTGTATTTGTAAACAACAGCTGGTGCACGATATCTAAGGAAGTGTCAAGGTTTTGCTCACCTGAGGTAGATTAGCTCATGATAAGCTGTAGACCACACTATCTACCTAGAGATGGCAATTGAGAAGTACAGCACATCAGTCAGTGGCTTCATCAATAAGTGCATCGATGATGTCGTCCCCACAGTGACTGTATGTACATACCCCAACCAAGTAATGGATTACATGGTAGAGCTGCCGCTTTCAAGGAGCGGGACTCTAACCTGGAAGATATCCAGCTATACCCTCTGACGAACCATCAAACAAGCAAAGCTTCAATACAGGACTAAGATCGAATCGTACTACACCGGCTCTGACACTTGTCGGATGTGGCAAGCTATTACAGACTACAAAGAGAAGCACAGCCGAGAGCTTCCCAGTGACACAAGCCTACCAGACGAGCTAAATCACTTCTATGCTCGATTCGAGGCAAGAAACTCGCATGAGAGCTGTTCCGGACAACTGTGTGATCACGCTCTCCGCAGCCGATGTGAGTAAGACCAGGTCCAAACAGGTCAACATTCACAAGGTCGCAGGGCCAGACGGATTACCAGGACGTGTACTCTGAGCATGCACTGACCAACTGGCAAGTGTCTTCACTGACATTTTCAACATCTTCCTGTCTGAGTCTGTAATACCAACATGTTTCAAGCAGACCACCATAGTCCCTGTGCCAAAGAATACCAAGGTAACCTGCCTAAATGACTACCGACCCGTAGCATTCACGTCTGTAGCCATGAAATGCTTTGAAAGGCTGGTAATGGCTCACATCAACACCATTATCCCAGAAACTCTAGACCCATTCCAAATTGCATACCGCCCGAACAGATCCACAGATGATGCGATCTCTTTTACACTCCACACTGCCCTTTCCCACCTGGACAAAAGGAACACCTATGTGAAATGCTATTCATTGACTACAGCTCAGCATTCAACACCATAGTTACGTCAAAGCTCATCACTAAGCTAAGGAACTTGGTACTAAACACCTCCGTCTGCAACTGGATCCTGGATTCCTGACGGGCTGCCCACAGGTGGTAAGGGTAGGTAACAACACATCCGCCACGCTCATCCTCATCACGGGGGCCCCTCAGGGGTGCATGCTCAGTCCCCTCCTGCACTCCCTGTTCACTCATGACCGCAGTCAGGCACGACTCCAACACCATCATTAAGTTTGATGACACAACAGTGGTAGGCCTGATCACCAACAACGATGAGACAGTCTATAGGGAGGAGGTCAGAGACTGGACCATGTGGTGCAAGGACAACAACCTCTCCCTCAATGTGATCAAGACAAAGGAGATGATTGCGGACGACAGGAAAAGGAAGATTGAACACGCCCCCATTATCATCGATAGGGGTGTAATGGAGCAGATTGAGAGCTTCAAGTTCCTTGGCGTCCACATCACCAACAAACTAACATGGTCCAAGCACACCAAGACAATTGTGAACAGTGCACGAGAAAACATATTCCCCCTAAGGAGACTGAAAAGTTTTGGCATGGCTCAGATCCTCAAAAGGTTTTACAGCTGAACCATCGACAGCATCCTGACAGGTTGCATCACTGCCTGGTATGGCAAGTTTAAATGCACTTAGGTTGGAGTCATTAAAACTTGTTTTTCAACCACTCCACAAATTTCTTGATAACAAACTTTAGTTTTGGCAAGTCAGTTAGGACATCTACTTTGTGCATGACACAAGTAATTTTTCCAACAATTGTTGACAGACAGATTATTTCACAACTAATTCACTGTATCACAATTCCAGTGGGTCAGACGTTTACTATGCCTTTAAACAGCTTGGAAATTTTCAGAAAGAGATGTGATGGCTTTGGAAGCTTCTGATTGGCTAATTTACATAATTTGAGTCAATTGGGGGTGTACCTGTGAATGTATTTCAAGGCCTACCGTCAAACTCAGTGCCTCTTTGCTTGACATCATGGGAAAATCAAAAGACATCAGCTAAGTCCTTGTAGACCTCCACAAGTCTGGTTCATCCTTGGGAGCAATTTCCAAATGCCTGAATGTACCACGTTCATCTGTACAAACAATAGTATGCAAGTATAAACACCATGGGATCACGCATCCGTCATACCGCTCAGGAAGGAGACACATTCCGTCTCCTAAAGAAGAACGCACTTTGGTGCGAAAAGTGCAAATCAATCCCAGAACAACAGCAAAGGACTTGTAAAGATGCTGAAGGAAACAGGTACAAAAGTATCTATATCCACAGTAAAAATGAGTCCTATATCGACACAACCTGAAAGGCCACTCAGCAAGGAAGAAGCCACTGCTCCAAAAGTGCCATAAAAAAGCCAGACTACAGTTTGCAATTGCACAAGGGGACAAAGATTGTACTTTTAGGAGAAATGTCTTCTGGTCAGATGAAACCAATATATAACAACTGTTTGGCCATAATGACCATCGTTATGTTTGGAGGAAAAAAATGATGCTTGCAAGCCAAAGAACACCATCCCAGCCGTGAAGCACAGGGGTGGCAGCATCATGTTGTGGGGGTGCTTTGCTGCAGGAGGGACTGGTGCACTTCACAAAATAGATGGCATCACGAGGCAGGAAAATTATGTGGATATATTGAAGCAACATCTCATAATATCAGTCAGGAAATTAAAGCTTGGTCACAAATGGGTCTTCCAAATGGACAATGACCCCAAGCATACTTACAAAGTTGTGGCAAAATGGCTTAAGGACAACAATACACGGTATTGGAGTGGTCATCACAAAGCCCTGACCTCAATCCCATAGAAAATGTGTGGGCAGAACTGAAAAAGCATGTGTGAGCAAGGAGGCCTACAAACCTGATTCAGTTACACCAGGTCTGTCAGGAGGTATGGGCCAAAATTCACCCAATTTATTGTGGGAAGCTTGTGGAAGGCTACATGAAAAGTTTGACCCAAGTTAAACAATTTAAAGGCAATGCTACCAAATACGAATTGAGTGTATGCAAACTTCTGACCCACTGGGAATGTGATGAAAGAAGTAAAAGCTGAAATAAATCATTCTCTCCACTATTATTCTGACATTTCACATTCTTAAAATACAGTGATGATCCTAACTGACCTAAAACAGGGAATTTGTACAAGGATTAAATGTCAGGAATTGTGAAAAACTGATTTTAAATCTATATGGCTGAGGTGTATGTAAACTTCCGACTTCAACTGTATTACCTCAATTACCTCAACACTGGTGTCCCCGCACATTGACTCTGTACCGGTACCCCTTGTATATAGCCCTGCTATTGTTATTTTACTGCTGCTCTTTAATTATTTGTCATGATTAATTGATAAATAATTACATTTTTTGTTGTTTAATTATCTCTTACTTTTTTAAAGTTATTTTCTTAAAACTGCATTGTTGGTTTAGGGCTTGAAAGTAAGCATTTCACTGTAAGGTTGTAAAGACTTAAAGACCTGTTGTAAAGACTTTCTGTCTACCCACAAGACGGTTATTATTAGCATCGCTAGCTGTTTACATGCAGAGTGATAGACAAATGTGTGCACCAAACAGACAGACAGGTGAAATATTTCTGGAAATTAATTGGCAGATATTGATGTTACGTTTGGCTTTTTAAGCCAATAGTGGCTAACCAGGGGTAGGATCATGTCTATGTGGCATTGATTGAATAGTAGTCGGGAGCTTTATGACCGTTTGTGATGGAATACATGAAAAAAAATGCATTTACTTTCAGAATTGATTGGTGAGATACTCATAGGTGGGCTGCAAGCAACTGGTAGCTCGCAATCTACAGATCCTTTTGGAGACTCCTGGTTTATAAAGGTCCTATATTAAACATCTTATGATTGATGTTATGAATCATAATTAAATATTTATTTTGTTCATAAATGTGTAAATAACTACATTAATAAGATTTACAAATGCTGGAGTAATGATTAATAAATAAATAAATAAATAATTTAATAATCCATTATGTTACCTGCTGCCTGCGTTCAACAGAAGTCTCTGGTTTGTCCACCAGAGGTCACAATGTCCTTTGTAGTTCGTGTTCGTTAGACCGGGTCCTTCAGAGATACCATACGGGGTGGTCTTTGGTTGAGTTTACTAGACTACAGTACTTAAACAGCTGCAAATGGAATGTTCCGCTGTAGTCTAGAGATTTCTTCTTCACTCATGTTGAGAGTTTCTATTTCGTAACATTCAGCTCACGCTGTCGGTCACGCTGGTCTATATTTAAATTGCAACTATTTCAATGTATTCAGCTCGCGCTGGACGTATGCTGGTCTTGTAGTTTTAAAGCATTTCAACGTGTAGCCACCTCTCCACGCTTTCTGGTCTAATGTAAATTTCGTTAGCAGCATAATGTCTGTGCTCATGTGGGCGTGGTTACTGACTGGGTAAAACTTTATACGACAGCACTTATCTAATTTAGAAGGCTAAAATCACCTTTATCTTCACAAATAGTTTCAAATGTAATCATATATGTTTACAACATTTAGATGTAAATATGATAACTGGGACTTATACATTTGTAGAGTTACAGTTATTTAGTCATACCATCCTTAATAATATCACAAAACACAATACACTTTTCACAGGATTTATTGTTTGGATCCCCACCAACCATTCCAGATGTTTGCATTTGAAAACAAATGTATCAATGTCCAATCTGTCGATTTTTGAAGTTTTGGCAAGAGATTCTATCTCTACACACATCAGATTCCTTTGTTCAATACTGCAGGTCCAGAGAGAGAGTTTACGACCGGTCATTAAAGTCATAAGACCGGCACAAAACCCCCCCTTCCTCTCTGGTGTGGTGGAAGAGGGGGGCTCTGCATTCCTAGTGCACACATGAATCAGCTTAGAGCCATTGCAAAAATGAGGTCCACAAAATTATATTCAAGTAGAAATATGCATGTTATATGTGCATAAAAAGTGGAAGAATATTTGCAGCGTCTGTGTATAACAAACACAAATACAGTATATGCTTTCAGTGCACTAGGAAATCAAATCAACTGTTCGAACTAATATGTGTCCATGCTGTTTTCTGTGCTACATTTTTATTTTACCTTTATTTAACTAAGCAAGTCAGTTAAGAACAAATTCTTATTTTCAATGACGGCCTAGGAACAGTGGGTTAACTGCCTGTTCAGGGGCAGAATGACAGATTTGTACCTTGTCAGCTCGGGGATTTGAACTTGCAACCTTTCGGTTATTAGTCCAACACTCGAACCACTAGGCTACCCTGCCGCCCCATAGTCAACAGACTGGTATCTAAGACATGCAAAGGCTGTGTGTGTGTGTGTGTGTGTGTGTGTGTGTGTGTGTGTGTGTGTGTGTGCGTGCGTGCGTGCGTGCGTGCGTGCGTGCGTGCGTGCGCGTGTGGGTTTTACTAGCAGAGTAATTATGTAAATAAATCCATGTGAAAAAAGAGTAGGATTAGTGGGCTTCCAGCATCTGGAAGGAGGGGTTAGGTTAAAAGCGAAAGTCACATTTCAGTTGGACCTAATATTACTTTATTGCAATTCACCAATAGAGTCATATTAATCCTATTTTATCTTAAAAACAAAAAGAGAGACAGAAAAAAAATTGGAGGAAAGGGAGAGAAAGACATATATACAGTATATATCATTTTTTTTACCGGAGACATATAGGTCTCAATCCTCCTCATCTCTTCTCATCGTTTTTCTAAGATTAAGTAAGATAAAGATTATTATTGGTCAATTGTACAACAGGTCCAACTGAAATTTGACTTCCGCTTTTAACCCAACCCAATGCAAGGTACAGTATCAGTTAAAAGTTTGGACAGACATACTCATCCCAGGGTTTTTCTTGATTTGTATTATTTTGTACATTGTAGAGTAATAGTGAAAACATCAAAACTATTAAATAAAACGTATGGAATCATATACTAACCAAACAAAGTAGCCTCAAAGTAGCCACCCTTTGCCTTGATGACAGCTTTGCACACTCTTGGCATTCTCTCAACCAGCTCCATGAGGTAGTCAAGTTCATTTGTGAAATGTACTTCCTTCTTAATGCATTTGAGCCAATCAGTAGTGTTGTGACAAGGTCGGGCTGGTATACGGAAGATAGCACTACTTGGTAAAAAAACAAGTCCATATTATGGCAAGAACAGCTCAAATAATCAAAGAGAAACAACAGTCCATCATTACTTTAAGACATGGTCAGTCAATCCAGAACATTTCAAGAAACTTGAACGTTTCTTCAAGTGCAGGCGCAAAACCCATCAAGCGCTATGATGAAACTGACTCTCATGAGTCAACACACATACAATGCTGTGTATGGGCTATTTGACCAAGTAGGAGAGTGATGGAGGGCTGCATCAGATGACCTGGCCTCCACAATCACCAGACCTCAACCCATTTGAGATGGTTTGGGATGAGTTGGAACGCAGAGTGAAGCAAGAGTAGCCAACAAGTGCTCAGCATATGTGGGAACTCTATCAAGACTATTGGAAAAGCATTCCAGGTGAATACCTCATGAAGCTGGCTGAGAGAATGCCAAGAGTGTGTGAAGCTGTCATCAAGGAAAAGGGTGGCTACTTTGAAGAATCTAATGTTGTAAATGTATTTTGATTTGTTTAACACTTTTATGGTTACCACATGATTCCATATGTTATTTCATAGTTTTGATGTCTTCATTATTATTCTACAATGTAAAAAATAGTAAAAATAAAGAAAAACCCTTGAATGAGTAGGTTTGTCTAAACTTTTGAATGGTACCCATATATATACAGTGGGGCAAAAAGGTATTTTGTCAGCCAGCAATTGTGCAAGTTCTCCCACTTAAAAAGATGAGAGGCCTGTCATTTTCATCATAGGAACACTTCAACTATGACAGACAAAATGAGAAAAAAATCAGAAAATCACATTGTAGGATTTTTTATGAATTTATTTGCAAATTATGGTGGAAAATAACTATTTGGTCACCTACAAACAAGCAAGATTTCTGGCTCTCACAGACCTGTAACTTCTTCTTTAAAAGGCTCCTTTGTCCTCCACTTGTTACCTGTATTAATGGCACCTGTTTGAACTTGTTATCAGTATGAAAGACACATGTCCACAACCTCAAACAGTCACACTCCAAACTCCACTATGGCCAAGACCAAAGAGCTGTCAAAGGACACCAGAAACAAAATTGTAGACCTGCACCAGGCTGGGAAGACTGAATCTGCAATAGGTAAGCAGCTTGGTTTGAAGAAATCAACTGTGGGAGCAATTATTAGGAAATGGAAGACATACAAGACCACTGATAATCTCCCTAGATCTGGGGCTCCACGCAAGATTTCACCCCGTGGGGTCAAAATGATCACAAGAACGGTGAGCAAAAATCCCAGAACCACACAGGGGGACCTAGTGAATGACCTGCAGAGAGCTGGGACCAAAGTAACAAAGCCTACCATCAGTAACACACTACGCCGCCAGGGACTCAAATCCTGCAGTGCCAGACGCGTCCCCCTGCTTAAGCCAGTACATGTCCAGGCCCGTCTGAAGTTTGCTAGAGAGCATTTGGATGATCCAGAAGATTGGGAGAATGTCATATGGTCAGATGAAACCAAAATATAACTTTTTGGTAAAAACTCAACTCGTCGTGTTTGGAGGACAAAGAATGCTGAGTTGCATCCAAAGAACACCATACCCACTGTGAAGCATGGGGGTGGAAATATCATGCTTTGGGGCTGTTTTTCTGAAAAGGGACCAGGACAACTGATCCGTGTAAAGGAAAGAATGGGGCTATGTATCGTGAGATTTTGAGTGAAAACCTCCTTCCATCAGCAAGGGCATTGAAGATGAAATGTGGCTGGGTCTTTCAGCATGACAATGATCTCAAACACACTGCCCGGGCAACGAAGGAGTGGCTTCGTAAGAAGCATTTCAAGGTCCTGGAGTGGCCTAGCCAGTCTCCAGATCTCAACCCCATAGAAAATCTTTGGAGGGAGTTGAAAGTCCGTGTTGCCCAGCAACAGCCCCAAAACATCACTGCTCTAGAGGAGATCTGCATGGAGGAATGGGCCAAAATACCAGCAACAGTGTGTGAAAACCTTGTGAAGACTTACAGAAAACGTTTGACCTCTGTCATTGCCAACAAAGGGTATATAACAAAGTATTGAGATAAACTTTTGTTATTGACCAAATAGTTATTTTCCACCATCATTTGCAAATAAATTCATAAAATGTGATTTTCTTTTCTCATTTTGTCTGTCATAGTTGAAGTGTACCTATGATGAAAATTACAGTCCTCTCATCTTTTTAAGTCTGAGAACTTGCACAATTGGTGGCTGACTAAATACTTTTTTGCCGAGGGGAGGACAACACATAATAATGGCTGGAACAGGGTAAATGGAATGGAATCAAACCATGTGTTTGATGTACAGTCCATTTGGAAAGTATTCAGACCCCTTTTTCCACATTGTGTTACGTTACAGCCTTATTCTAAATGGATTAAGGATCGGTGTCCCAACTGGAGGGCGCGCAATTCAAATGAATAAATCATAAATATTATGGATTTTAAACATTTAAGTACATATAAGTGTCAGTTGAAAGCTTAAATTATTGTTAATCTAACTGCACTGTCCAATTTACAGTAGCTATTACAGCGAAAACATGCCATGCTTTTGTTTGAGGACGGCGCCCCACATCAAAATATTTTTCCACCGGCACAGGTTTAATTCATTCACATATAACGAATAAATATTCACATACTTTTTCAGAATCTTTATCTGATTTGTCATCCAAAGGGTCCCATCTATAACATGTAGTGTCGTTTTGTTAGATAAAATCCTACTTTATATCCCAAAAAGTCAGTTTAGTTGGCGCCATAGATTTGTTCAACTTGCAGAGAAAGGAATCCGAAGGTCTAACCCTAACCTGTGTTTCAACTAGTCAAAATACATTTCTATTAACTCCTCAGATACCCTAAAATGTAATCAAACTATAATATTTATTTCGGAAAGAAGTATGTTCAATAGGAAACCAATTTTAGCAGGTGCGTAATGTCTTCATGGCACTCGCAAATATGAATTTCCAAGACTGTTTCCTTCTACTAAAACTGTTATTTCTTATTAGTTTTTGAAGTTATAGGCCTGAGACCTTGAACACAGGCTGCTGGCACCCAGTGGAAGCCATATGAATTGCATCCAGGGAGGTAATTTTCAATATGACCTTTCTCTTGCATTTCTAAGAGGATGGTCCCCCCCCCCAAAAAAAGATCTTTGGATTTTCTCCTACTGTATCTATTGTGTTATACTCTCCTATGTTATTCTAACATTTCTACAAACTTCAACTTGTTTTCTTTCCAATGGTACCAATTATATGCATATCCTAGCTTCAGGGACTGAGCTACAGGCAGTTTACTTTGGGCATGTCATTCAGGCAGGAAGTGGAGAAAAAAAGGTCCTAGCCCTAAAATATGTTCCTCATCAATCTACACACAATACCCCATAAGGACGAAGCAAAAACAGGTTTTTAGACATTTTTGCAAATGTAATAAAAATAAAAAACAGAAATAAAAGTATTCAGACCCTGCATCCTGTTTCCATTAATCATCCTTGAGATGTTTCTACAACGTTATTGGAGTACACCTGTAGTATATTCAATTGATTGGACATGATTTGGAAAGGCACACACCTGTTTATATAAGGTCCCACAGTTGACAGTGCATGTCAGAGCAAAAAGCAAGTCATGAGGTCGAAGGAATTGTCCGTTGAGCTCCGAGACAGGATTGTGACGAGGCACAAATCTGGGGAGGGGTACCAAAAAATGTCTGCAACATTGAAGGTCCCCAAGAACAAAGTTTCCACCATCATTCTTAAATGGAAGAAGTTTGGAACCACCAAGACCTAGAGCTGGACGCCCGGCCAAACTGAGCAAAAAGGCCATGGTCAGGGAGGTGACCAAGAACCAGATGGTCACTCTAACAGAGCCCCAGAGTTCCTTTGTGGAGATGGGAGAATCTTCCAGAAGGACAACCATCTCTGCAGCTCTCCACCAATCAGGCCTTAATGGTAGTGGCCAGAAGGAAGCCATTCCTCAGTAAAAGGCATGACAGCCTGCTTAGAGTTTGCCAAAAGGCACCTAAAGACTCTCAGACCATGAGAAACAAGAGTGAACTCTTTGGCCTGAATGCCAAGCATCACGTCTGGAAGAAACCTGGTGGTGGCACCATCATGCTGTGATGATGTTTTTCGGCGGCAGGGACTGGGAAACTAGTCAGGATCGAGGGAAAGATGAAAATAGTACAGAGAGATCCTGGATGAAAACCTGCACCAGAGCGCTCAGGACCTCAGGCTGGGGAAAAAGGTTCACCTTCCAACCGGACAATGACCCGAAGCACACAGCCTAGACAATGCAGAAGTGACTTCGGGACAAGTTTCTGAATGTCCTTGAGTGGCTCAGAACCCAGACTTGAACGCAATCGAACATCTATGGAGAGACCAGAAAATAGCTGTGCAGCGATGCTCACCATCCAACCTGACAGAGCTTGAGAGGATCTGCAGAGAAGAATGGGAGAACCTCCCTAAATACAGGTGTGCCAAGCTTGTAGTGTCATACCCAAAAAGACTCGAGGCTGTAATCGCTGCCAAAAGGTGCTTCAACAAAGTACAGAGTGAAGGGTCTGAATACTTATGTAAATGTGAAATTGCATTTTTTTCCCCACAAATTTGCAAACATTTCAAAAATCAGTTTTTGCATTGTCATTATGGGGTATTGTGTGTAGATTGATGGAAAAATCCTTTTCATCAATTTTAGAATAAGGCTGTAACCTAACATGTGTGGAATATGTGGAAAAAGTCTGAATAATTTCTGAATGCACTGTATTTGATACCATTCCACTAATTCCGCTCCAGCCATTACCACGAGCCCGTCCTCCACAATTAATGTGCCACCAACCTCCTGTGATACAGTATATATACACATATGAAAGAGAGAGGACACAAGAGAGCGAGAGAAGTGGGTGAAAAGGCTTGAATAAGTAAATCACTCGTTGACAGAATTTGCATATTTGCGTTGCAACCACATATACATTGAGAAAATAAAATCAGCAAAAAAACATCTTGACAGATTTGTTTCTATATTTATGGGGAAATCAGTCCCCCTTCTCAGAGAAGTGAATGATGTGAGTAATAAGCAATTAACTTGATGACCATGTTGATGTTTTATTACCCAAACATATGAATATATGCCGTGCAATGCATTTATTTTAATCAATCTGAGCAAATCAAAGTTGACTACAGGCTCTATTCAATCCGTATCATGGAAGTTCAGCATTACAGCATAATTGCATTTTAAAGGCAAAGTTCTCGCGTTAGTGGAAACCTCATTCACGGTAAACGCTGCATATGTCGGCTCAATCAGAAATTAACTTGACATTTCTATCACACAACCTGTAACGGTTCAGTGATACAGATTGAAGAGAGCCCTGGATAATCAGGGTTGGGCTAAAACCACATTTCATTGCACCTGGGTCTATATATTTTCAAGGTACACCTTATTTAATATGGAAGCATGTGGAGACACTCAATATCACCATTACTGCAAAGGTTGTTGCTATTTAGCATATTGGTAGCAAATAACCGGTCCGCACTAAAGAAGTTGACATCGTCAAATGTGTTTAACACTGCGAAAGGCACTGGATTATAAGAGGTGACATGACTAGAAGTCATTAATCGAACACTTCAAAAGGCCCGCGCATAATTTTCCTTTAGACCCATTTTAATTCCAACAGAGTTAACACTCTCTCCCTAAGGATGACCGTCCATTAGCATGTCACCACTGTAGACGAGCTGACATAATTATTGTACATATAGAACTGATTTATATAGGATCTTTGTCGATGAGCTCACATCATACATTCATGCATACATAAATCCAGCCCATACACAAGGGAACCTTGCTCTTCAAATCAACCTTCTGCAAGGCTATTCGGTGTTGGGTGGTGTGCTGCTTTGGTTTTACTGAGCAGAGTTTCCGTAAGGAAAATGTGATGCCAGACATTTGACTGTCAACATTTTTATTTAGCAGACATTTGAGAAATCTGTCGAACCCATTTGATTAGGGCGTCCAACCACGGTGCTCAGAATGACACAAATCACATTTAGATGACGGTAATTTCTATTAAAAGGGGAAGTTCACACCAAAACAATTCTGGGACATATATACAGCGCATTCGGAAAGTGTTTAGACCCCTTGACGTTTTCCACATTCAAGGTACGTGAAAGGCTTATTCTAAAATACATTAAATAGTTGTTTTCCATCATTAATCTACACAAAATAACACATAATGACAAATTAAAAACGGGTTTTTAGAAATGTTTGCAAATGTATACAAAAAATACAAATGAAATATCACAGTTACATAAGTATTCAGATCCGTTACTCAGTACTTTGTTGAACCACCTTTGGCAGTGATAACAGCCTCGAGTCTTCTTAGGTATGACACTACAAGCTAGGCACACCTGTATTTGGGGAGTTCCTCCCATTCTTCTCAGCAGATCCTCTCAAGCTTTGTCAGGTTGGATGGGGAGCGTCGCTGCACAGCTATTTTCAGGTCTCTCCATAGATTGTTGATCGGGTTCAAGTCCGGGCTCTGGCTGGACCACTCAAGGACATTCAGAGACTGCCCCGAAGCCACTCCTGCATTGTCTTAGCTGTGTGCTAAGGGTCGTTGTCCTGGTGGAAGGTGAACCATTGCCCCAGTCCGAGGTCGTGAGCGCTCTGTAGCAGGATTTCATTAAGGATCTCTCTGTACTTTGCTCCGTTCATCTTTCCCTCGATCCTGACTAGTCTCCCAGTCCCTGCCGCTGAAAAACATCCCCACAGCATGACGCTGCCACCACCATGCTTCACCGTAGGGATAGTGCCAGGTTTCCTCCAGACGTGACGCTTGGCATTGAGGCCAAAAAGTTCAATCTTGGTTTCATCAGACCAGAGAATCTTGTTTCTCATGGTCTGAGAGTCATTTACGTGCCTTTTGACAAACTCCAAGTGGGCAGTTATGTGCCTTTTACTGAGAAGTGGCTTCCGTCTGGCCACTTATCATAAAGGCATGATTGGGGGAGTGCTGCAGAGATGGTTGTCCTTCTGGAAGATTCTCCCATCTCTACAAAGGAACTCTGGAGCTCTGTCAGAGTGACCATTGGGTTCTTGGTCACCTCCCTGAACAAGGCCCTTCTCCCCCGATTGCTCAGTTTGGTCGGGCGTAAGTGTTTTTTGGCTAATATTACTTACAGGATATTTATATTACTCTGTAAAATGAAAATAAATAGTCTACCTAATGACACCATTCCAACTGTATATCAGAGTATCCTGCCTACACCCCATAATGTACCTACAAGTTTGCCTGATAGTGATGACATGCTGGTGTTGTGGCATTTTATTGCACAGGGACACTTGAAGTCAATCTTAAATGAATCATTGTTTGTCAGCGCGCTGGAGAGGTTCCAACCAACTCAATGCACTATAGTACACATGTCAATCTGGAGCTCTCCCAGTCCCAGCAGTTGTCATATATACGGCTATACACAGACAAGTTATATTTGCACGATACAGCATAATTAATCCATCATTAGCATTTTGTTTCATTCATGTGGCCGAGCAATACTGTTTCATAACATGTGACAGACCTCACGAGGCTTCTCCTCTCTAAGCAGAGACCTTGAAACTGAGATATGGTTAGTTTGTCCTCAAAACCCGGTCGTTCATTCTCAAAACACAGTCTGGGCATACTGCCAAATTTCAACTACTGATAGGTGATTTGTACAGTCAGCCACTTGCATGAACACAGAAATTGGTTTATAAATATACTCCAGTGTTAGGGTGTAACTTGGCCATCAAAGTAAGGCCTTACGACATAAAACTAAGCAAAAAAAAGAAACTGTCTTTCAAAGATAATTCATAAAAGCCCAAAATACCTTCACAGATCTTCATTGTAAAGGGTTTAAACACTGTTTCCCATGCTTGTTCAATGAACCATAAACAATTAATGAACATGCACCTGTGGAACGGTCGTTAAGACACTAACAACTTACAGACGGTAGGCAATTAAGATCACAGTTATGAAAACTTAGGACACTAAAGAGGCCTTTCTACTGACTCTGAAAAACACCAAAAGAAAGATGCCCAGGGTCCCTGCTCATCTGCGTGAACGTGCCTTAGGCATGCTGCAAAGAGGCATGAGGACTGCAGATGTGGTCAGGGCAATAAATTGCCATGTCCGTACTGTGAGACGCCTAAGACAACGCTACAGGGAGACAGGGACGGACAGCTGATCGTCCTCGCAGTGGCAGACCACGTGTAACATCACCTGCACAGGATCGTTACATCCGAATATAACACCTGCGGGACAGGTACAGGATGGCAACAGCAACTGCCCGAGTTACACCAGGAACGCACAATTCCTCCATCAGTGCTCAGACTGTCCGCAATAGGCTGAGAGAGACTGGACTGAGGGCTGTAAGGCAGGTCCTCACCAGACATCACCGGCAACAACATCGCCTATGGGCACAAACCCACCGTCACAGGACCAGACAAGAATGGCAAAAAGTGCTCTTCACTGACGAGCCGCGGTTTTGTCTCACCAGGGGTGATGGTCGAATTCACGTTTATTGTCGAAGGAATGAACATTACACCGAGGCCTGTAGTCTGGAGCAGGATCGATTTGGAGGTGGAGGTCCGTCATGGTCTGCGGAGGTGTGTCACAGCATCATCGGACTGAGCTTCTTGTCATTGCAGGCAATCTCAACGCTGTGCGTTACAGGGAAAACATCCTTCTCCCTCATGTGGTACCCTTCCTGCAGGCTCAACCTGACATGACTCTCCAGTATGACAATGCCACCAGCCATAATGCTCGCTCTGTGCGTGATTTCCTGCAAGGCAGGAATGTCAGTGTTCTGCCATGGCCAGTGAAAAGCCTGCATCTCAATCCCATTGAACACATCTGGGACCTGTTGGATCAGAGGATGGGGGCTAGGGCCATTCCTCCCAGAAATGTCCGGGAACTTGCAGGTGCCTTGGTGGAAGTGTGGGGTAACATCTCAGAGAAACAACTGGCAAATCTGGTGCACTCCATGAGGAGGAGATGCACTGCAGTACTTAATGCAGCTGGTGGCCACACCTGATACTGACTGCTACTTTTGACCCCCCACCCCCCCTTTGTTCAGGGACACATTATTCCATTTCTGTTAGTCACATGTCTGTGGAGCTTGTTCAGTTTATGTCTCAGTTGTTAAATCTTGTTATGTTCATACAAATATTTATACAAGTTTGCTGAAAATAAACGCAGTTGACAGTGAGAGGACTTTTCTTTTTTTGCTGAGTTTAGAACAGCACCTGAATAGAACACATACATTAGTGATAAGACAGGCACAATCATTAAAAATCCCATTACACTGGCTAGGTAAACAGTGGCTAGAACGAGTGGATGAGCAATAGAAATAGAATGTATGGGAAGCACACTTCTCAATCTGGGTCTACATCAACAAGAATTTATATTACCAAACTATGTAAGAAGTATAAAGTCAATAGTGGTAGTAGAGAATAGCATGTTACTTGCAATTGCCAGTTTGGCTTTTATACCAATAATATCCTAATTAGCCAGTAAACCCACACACAAGAGGAAGAAAAACAGCCTCACACTTGACCACTAACACTATACAGTCTTCACGTATACAATACCAAGAGAGCTGTCAATAGTACTGCAGCAGGTAGCCATTTGGGTAGTGTTTTTGGGCCAGTTACAGCAAGGTTGCTGGTCAAATCCCCGAGCCAATAAAGGTGGAAAAAAAATCGGTTTATGCCCATACCATAACCCCACAACCACCATGAGGCACTTTGTTCACAACGTTGACATCAGCAAACCACTCGCCCATATGACGCCATACACGTGGTCTACAGTTGGACATACTGTTAAATTCTCAAATTATGTTGGAGGTGGCTTATGGTTAAGAAATTAACATTCAATTATCTGGAAACAGCTCTGGTGGACATTCCTGCAGTCAGCATGCCAATTGCACACTCCCTCAAAACTTGAGACATCTGTGGCATTGTGTTGTGTGACAAAACTGCAGATTTTAGAGGGGCCTTTTATTGTCCCCAGCACAAGGTGCACCTGTGTAATGATCATGCTGTTTAATCAGCTTCTTGATATGCCACACCTGTCAGGTGGATGGATTATCTTGGCGAGAAATGCTCACCAACAGGGATGTAAACAAATTTGTACACACAATTTGAGAGAAATACGTTTTTTGTGCATATGGAACATTTCTGGGATCTTTTATTTCAACTCATAAAACATGGGACCAAATACAGACTGGTTTCTTATCGGATCACCTTGGAGTGGATGCTGAGGGGAGAACATCTAGGTCGAGGCCAACAACAGGTACTCCCAGCCTCTGTGGTGGCAGCAATTACATCCCACTACCCTGACCCCAACAGCAGCTACATTGGATTCCAGGAAGTTGAGCAGGCTCATAGAGTCTTATACGAATAACATTTTCAAGAAACACATTTTGTAGTTAAAAAAGTTAAATAATTGTATGTTATTATTTTAAACAACAATTACACAGTTACTATGCCATTCACAGCCACTCAGCATTAGTTAGACCAGGTTTTTACAAACATGTTCCCGGAGAGCAACCTTGTAGGTTTATACTCCAACAGCTGAGCTTGATTAGAGTTGGATTAAAAACCTATAGGACCGTGGGGTTATGTAAAACACAGGGAAGTGTAACGGCGTTCGTTCGTCGAAAGAGAGTCGGACCGAAATGCAGCGTGGTGGTTACTCATGTCTTTAATGAAACAATTGACGATAATGAAATAACTTAATAAATACAAAAACAACAAACGGAACGTGAAAACCTATTACAGCCTATCTGGTGAACACTACACAGAGACAGGAACAATCACCCACGAAATACACAGTGAAACCCAGGCTACCTAAATACGGTTCCCTATCAGAGACAACGAGAATCACCTGACTGAGAACCGCCTCAGGCAGCCATGCCTATACTAGACACACCCCTAATCAACCACAATCCCAATGCCTACAAAAAACCCAATACGACAATACAATAAACCCATGTCACACCCTGGCCTGAACAAATAATTAAAGAAAACACAAAATACTAAGACCAAGGCGTGACAGAACCCCCCCCTAAGGTGCGGACTCCCGGACGCACCTCAAAACCATAGGGAGGGTCCGGGTGGGCGTCTGTCCATGGTGGCGGTTCCGGCTCGGGACGTGGACCCCACTCCATTAATGTCATAGTTCCTCCCCTACGCGTCCTGGGATAATCCACCCTCGCCGCCGACCATGGCCTAATAGTCCTCACCCAGAACCCCACTGAACTGAGGGGCAGCTCGCGACTGAGGGGCAGCTCGGGACTGAGGCAGCTCAGGACTGAGGGTAAGCTCGGGACTGAGGGGCAGCTCGGGACTGAGGGGCAGCTCGGGACTGAGGGGCAGCCCGGGACTGAGAGAAAGCCCAGTACTGAGAGGAAGCCCAGTACTGAGAGGAAGCCCAGTACTGAGAGGAAGCCCAGTACTGAGATGAAGCTCAGGCAGGTAGTAGGCTCCGGTAGATCCTGGCTGACTGGCGGATCTGGAAGATTCTGGTTGACTGGCAGATCTGGAAGAGACTGGGTGACTGGCAGATCTGGAAGAATCTGGTTGACTGCCAGATCTAGAAGATCATGGCTGACTGGCGGATCTAGCTGCTCTATGCAGACTGACAGCCCTGGCTGCTCCATGCAGACTGGCAGCTCTGGCTGCATCATGCAGACTGACAGCTCTGGCTGCTCCATGCAGGCTGGCAGCACCTTGCAGACTGGCAGCTCCCTGCAGACTGGCAGCTCCTTGCAGACTGACAGCTCTGGCTGCTCCATGCAGGCTGACAGCTCCTTGTAGACTGACAGCTCCTTGCAGACTGGCAGCTCCTTGCAGACTGGCAGCTCCTTGCAGACTGACAGCTCTTTGCAGACTGGCAGCTCTGGCTGCTTCATGCAGACTGACATCTCTGGCTGCTTCATGCAGACTGACAGCTCTGGCTGCTTCATACAGACTGACAGCTCTGGCTGCTTCATGCAGACTGACAGCTCTGGCTGCTTCATGCAGACTGACAGCTCTGGCTGCTTCATGCAGACTGACAGCTCTGGCTGCTTCATACAGACTGGCAGCTCTGGCTGCTTCATACAGACTGGCAGCTCAGGCTGCTCCAAACAGGCAGGGGGCTCCGGTAGCGCTGTAGAGGAGGAAGGCTCTAGAAGCGCTGAACAGGCGGGAGACTCCGGTAGCGCAGGAGAGGAGTAAGGCTCTGATAGCGCTGAACAGACAGGAGACTCCAGCAGCGCAGTAGAGGAGGAAGGCTCTGATAGCGCTGAACAGGCGGGAGACTCCGACAGCGCAGGAGGGAAGGAAGGCTCTGGCTGTGCTGAACAGGCGAGGCACACTGAAGACCTGGTGCGTGGTGCTGGAACTGGTGATACTGGATCGAGGACACGCACAGGAAGCCTGGTGCGGGGAGCTGCTACCGGAGGACTGGTGTGTGGAGGTGGCTCTGGATAGACCGGACCGTGCAGGCGCACTGGAGCTCTTGAGCACCGAGCCTGCCCAACCTTACCTGGCTCGATGCCCACTCTAGCCCGGCCAATACGAAGAGCTGGTATGAAACGCACCGGGCTATGCACCCGCACTGGAAACACTGTGCGCTCCATAGCATAACACGGTGCCTGCCCGGTCTCTCTAGCCCCCCAGTAAGCACAGGGAGTTTGCGTAGGTCTCCTACCTGGCATAGCCATACTCCCTGTAAGCCCCCCTCCAATACATTTTTTGGGCTGACTCTCAGGCTTCCATCCGCGTCGCCGTGCTGCCTCCTCATACCAGCGCCTCTCCGCTTTAGCCGTCTCCAGTTCTTCCTTGGGGCGGCGATATTCTCCAGGCTGTGCCCATGGTCCTTTTCCGTCCAGAATCTCCTCCCAAGTCCATTTCTCCAAGTAGTGCAGCCTCTCCCACTGTAGTTGCTGCTCCTCACGATTAACAGGGAGAGTTGGCTCAGGTCTATATCCTGACTCAGCCACACTCCCTCTGAGCCCCAATACATTTTTGGGGCTGACTCACGGGCTTTCCTCTGCGCCGTCGTGATTTCCTCTCCAACTCCATTCTCCTATAGCCCTCTTCGCACTGCTCCAGCGAATCCCAGGCGGGCTCCGGCACTCTCTCTGGGTCGACCGCCCACCTGTCTATTTCTTCCCACGTCGTATACTCCATGCTTCTGCTGTCCATAACGTCCTCCCTTCGCTGCTCCTGCTGTTGTTGACTGTAATCACGCCACTCGGTCCGTGTGTGGTGGGTGATTCTGTAACAGCGTTCTTCGTTTGTTGAAAGAGAGTCGGACCGAAATGCAGCGTGGTGGTTACTCATGTCTTTAATGAAGAGATCGCGATACATGAAATAACTTATACATACAAAAACAACAAACGGAACGTGAAAACCTATTACAGCCTATCTGGTGAACACTACACAGAGACAGGAACAATCACCCACGAAATACACAGTGAAACCCAGGCTACCTAAATACGGTTCCCTATCAGAGACAACGAGAATCACCTGACTCTGATTGAGAACCGCCTCAGGCAGCCAAGCCTATACTAGACACACCCCTACTCAACCACAATCCCAATGCCTACAAAAAACCCAATACGACAATACAATAAACCCATGTCACACCCTGGCCTGAACAAATAATTAAAGAAAACACAAAATACTAAGACCAAGGCGTGACAGGAAGATCCCAATTGCATACTCTTCGTGTCCTCTCTCTTTCGCAAAACACATTGGATGAGAAGCTGACTCATTACTCCATGTGCTGGCTCACGCCTGGGAGGCAACAAGGTTCCAAAACTTCACCCGGGGTAAAACATACATTCCCGGGTGCCCGTGCCAGATTCATTGAATCCCCTCATTGAATAGAACGGGTGTTCCCATTCAAGACAATGATGGTATAATTGGTGGACTGCCGGCCATTGCAAGAGTACCCATATGAGCAAAGTCGGAAGTAAAAGCCTAAAGTAAAATCAGGAAATGAACCCATCAATCTGTGCTGTGATCTGTTGAATCAACCCGACTGACATTACAAAAACTACATTCCATTGCATGAGTCACATCAGGTAGCATCATTTGAACGAACATTCTACATTACCATGGAAATGATTGCATCACGCACAGCAAGCGGTACCGATGAGCCAAGTCTGGAACCAACAGGACCCTGAACAGCTTCAACCCCCAAGCCAGAAGAATGCGAAACTAGTTAACAAAATAGCTACCCAGACTATTTGCATTGCTCTTTTTGCACCAACTTTTTTGACCCATCACATACGCTGCTATTACTGTTTATTTTCTGTCACTTTATTCTTAGTTATATGTACATATCTACCTCAATTACTTCATACCCCTGCACATCAACTCAGTACTGGTACCCCGTGTATATAGCCAAGTTAGCATTACTTATTGTGTATTTATTATTACTTGTATTAAAATGTGTTACTTTTCTATTATTTCTCTATTTTCTCACTCTGCATTGTTGGGACGGGCCCGTAAGTAAGCATTTCACTGTAGGTCTCCACCTGTTGATTACAAAGCAAGTGACAAATACAATTGTATTTGATGACACCACCAGGCAGCCAATGCAAGAGGACCAATGAGCTGACCAGTCAAATTGCCAGGGTTAGCAGTTCTAAGCCTGTTCTAATCGTTCTGATTCTTATGCCCATGAGTTTACCTGAATGAATACACCCCCTGAGGTGGAGAATGGTGCTGTTCCAGGTGGTCTATATAGGAGTCACATTGCACAAAGCTACCAATGATTGCATAACATGTTATTGATGGCATTCCACCACATCAGACTGCCATCAATAGGCTAACTAAAGTTAGTTGCAAAGTTAGGCTGAAAAGTTTTGCCGATAGCTCCTCCTTGGTTGGTTTTTCAACTGGGGCAATGGTGGGAAGGTAGGTCTGGTGTGTCAACGTTGAAGTCTGGGTCTTTGTTTATCTTCCCGCCGCTTGACAGCCTGCTGGATCAATCGGGATCTAAAGTTGAACGTCTCCTCTTCAGACACTCTTCTGTACCCAGTCCTTTGCCTGTTTGGAATGCTCCACGCGGCTTCTCGGATCTCCTGAAAGACGTGTAACAGAATAACAAAACAAAAATGTGTCCTAATTAGTCTTTCCTTGCATCCTCCTGAAAATGTTTTGTGGGAGGTATGAGTGGGGGAAAATTGGTTCCCCTCTTTGAAAAGGATACAAAGCTAGAAGATGTGAGAAATTGAACAAAGATAAAAATCCAAGACAGTATGGTTTATTGTCCTATCCTCCTCACCACCCCTCTCCTTCTTCCACTCCATCCCAGGCAGGTAGAAACAGAAAGAGTGATTTGTGATGTTAACTGGTATAAAACAGTCAGTTGTGTCAATGACCTGAGCTGATATTCCAAATGTTTTAATTTAAATCATGGTTGGGCTAGTTTATTGTCATTACAACTCATGCACAAGCTAGGGCCAGGGCAATATATTTATCTATATACAGTGCATTCAAGAAAGTATTCAGAGCCCTTGACTATTTCACATGTTACGTTACAGCCTTATTTTAAAATGGATTAAATAAACACACAATACCCCATAATGACAAAGTTAAAACAGGTTTTAGATTTTTTTTCACACACATAAAACCTAAAAAAAACATATTTACATAAGTATTCAGACCCTTTACTATGAGACTCGAAATTGAGCTCCGGTGCATCCTGTTTCCATTGATCATCCTTGAGATGTTTCTACAACTTGACTGGAGTCCACCTGTGGTAAATTCAATTGATTGGACATGATTTGGAAAGGCACACACCTGTCTATATAAGGTCCCACAGTTGGCAGTGCATGTCAGAGCAAAAACCAAGCCATGAGGTCGAAGGAATTGTCTGTCGAGCTCCGAGACAGGATTGTATCGAGGCACAGATCTGGGGAAGGGTACGAAACATTTTCTGCAGCATTGAAGGTCCCCTAAAACACAGTTGCCTCCATCATTCTTAAATAGAAGAAGTTTGAAACCACCAAGACATCCTAGAGCTGGCCGCCCGGACAGACTGAGCAATCAGGGGAGAAGTGCCTTGGTCAGGGAGGTGACCAAGAACTCGATGGTCACTCTGACACAGCTCCAGAGAGGGAGAACCTTACAGAAGGACAACCATCTCTGCAGCTCTACACCAATCAGGCCTTTATGGTAGAGTGGCCAGGCGGAATTGTCACATCTGGAGGAAACCAGGCACCAACCCTATGGTGAAGCATGGAGGTGGCAGCATCATGCTGTGGGGATGTTTTTCAGCGGCAGGGACTGGGAGACAATTCAAGATCAAGGGAAAGGTGAAAAGTACAGAGAGATACTTGATGAAAACCAGCTTCAGGGTGCTCAGGACCTCAGACTGGGATGAAGGTTCACCTTCCAAACAGGACAACGACCGAAAGAACACATCCAAGAAAATGCAGGAGTGGCTACGGGACCAGTCTCTGAATGTCCTTGAGTGGTTCAGCCAGAACGATCAGGTTCTGGCTGAGCCACTCAAGGAATCATGCAGTAACGAAAACAGTGTTTTTAGATTTTAGATTCTTCAAAGTAGCCACTCGTTGCCTTGATGACAGCTTTGCACTCTTGGCATTCTCTAAACCAGCTTCATGAGGAATGCTTTTCCAACGGTCTTGAAGGAGTTCCCACATATGCTGAGTGCTGCTTTTCCTTCACTCTGCGATCCAACTCATTCCAAACCATCACTATTGGATTGAGGTCGGGTGATTGTGGAGGCCAGGTCATCTGATGCAGCACTCCATCATCCTCCATCTTAGTCAAATAGCCTTTGGAGGTGTGTTTTGGGTCATTGTCCTGTTGAAAAACAAATGATAAGCGCAAACAAGATGAGATGGCGTATCGCTGCAGAATGCTGTGTTAGCCATGCTGGTTAAGTGTGCCTTCAATTCTAAATAAGTCACAGACAGTGTCACCAGCAAAGCACCCCCAAACCATCATACCTCCTCCTCCATGCTTCAGAGGGGGAACCACACATGCAGAGACCATCCGTTCACCTACTCTGCATCTCACAAAGACACGGTGGTTGGAACCAAAAATCTCAAATTTGGACTCATCAAACCAAAGGACAGATTTCCACCAGTCTAATGTCAATTGCTTGTGTTTCTTGACCCAAGCAAGTCTCTTCTTATTATTGGTGTCATTTTTGTAGTGGTTTCTTTGCAGCAATTCGGCCATGAAGGCCTGATTCACACCTCTGAACAGTTGATGTTGAGATGTGTCTGTTAGTTGTGAAGCATTTATTTGGGCTGCAATCTGAGGTGTAGTTAACTCTAATGAACTTATCCTCTGCAGCAGAGGTAACTCTAGGTCTTAATTTCCTGTGACGGTCCTCATGAGAGCCAGTTTCCTCATACAGCTTGATGGTTTTTGCGACTGCCCTTGAAGAAACTTTCAAAGTTCTTGAATTTTTCCAGATTGATCATTTCTATTTGCTTATTTGAGCTGTTCTTGACATAATATGGACTTGGTCTTTTACCAAATAGGGCTTCCTTCTGTATATCACCCCTACCTTGTCATAACACAACTTTGTCTCAAACGCATTAAGAAGGAAAGAATTTCCACAAATTGATTTTTAACAAGGCACACCTGTTAATTGAAATGCATTCCAGGTGACTACCTCATGAAGTTAGTTGAGAGAATGCCAAGCTTGTGCAAAGCTGTCATCAAGGTGGCTACCTTGAAAAATCTCAACATTTTTTTTATTTTATTTGTTTAACACTCTTTTGGTTACTACATGATTTCATGTGTTATTTCATAGTTTTGATGTAGGAAATACAATGTAGAAAATAGTAAACATAAAGAAAAACCCTGGAATGAGTGTCCAAACTTTGGACTGGTACTGTATGAGATATATATATATATATATATATATATACACACACAGTGGGGCAAAAAAAGTATTTAGTTATCCACCAATTGTGCAAGTCCTCCCACTTAAAAAGATAAGAGGCCTGTAATTTTCATCATAGGTACACTTCAACTATGACAGACAAAATGAGAAAAAAAATCCAGAAGATCACATTGTAGGATTTTTAATGAATTTATTTGCAAATGATGATGGAAAATAAGTATTTGGTCACCTACAAACAAGCAAGATTTCTGGCTCTCACAGACCTGTAACTTCTTCTTTAAGAGGCTCCTCTGTCCTCCACTCATTACCTGTATTAATGGCACGTGTTTGAAACTGTTATCAGTATAAAATACACCTGTCCACAACCTCAAACAGTCACACTCCAAACTTCACTATGGCCAAGTCCAAAGAGTCAAAGGACACCAGAAACAAAATTGTAGACCTGCACCAGGCTGGGAAGACTGCATCTGCAATAGGTAAGCAACTTGGTTTGAAGAAATCATCTGTGGGAGCAATTATTAGGAAATGGAAGACATACAAGACCACTGATAATCTCCCTCGATCTTGGGCTCCACGCAAGATCTCACCCCGTGGGGTCAAAATGATCACAAGAACGGTGAGCAAAAATCCCTGCAGAGAGCTGGGACCAAAGTAACAAAGCCTACCATCAGCAAGGGCATTGAAGATGAAACGTGGCTGGGTCTTTCAGCATGACAATGATTCCAAACAGCACCGCCCGGGCAATGAAGGAGTGGCTTCATAAGAAGCATTTCAAGGTCCTGGAGTGGCCTAGCCAGTCTGCAGATCTCAACCCCATAGAAAATATTTGGAGGGAGTTGAAAGTCCGTGTTGCCCAGCAACAGCCCCAAAACATCACTGCTCTAGAGGAGATCTGCATGGAGGAATGGGCCAAAATACCAGCAACAGTGTGTGAAAACCTTGTGAAGACTTACAGAAAACATTTGACCTCTGTCATTGCCAACAAAGGGTATATAACAAAGTATTGAGATACATTTTTGTTATTGACCAAATACTTATTTTCCACCATAATTTGCAAATAAATTCATAAAAAATCCTACAATGTGATTTTCTGGATTGTTCTCTCTAATTTTGTCTGTCATAGTTGAAGTGTACCTATGATGAAAATTACAGGCCTCTCACATCTTTTTAAGTGGGAGAACTTGCACAATTGGTGGCTGACTAAATACTTTTTTTGCCCCACTGTATATATTAATATAAATGAATAAATATATATTATAACATTATGGTTTCAAACAATTAAGTATGTTTTCAAGATGCATATCCTACTGCCCACAGCTCATTGCAAAGTGGCATTGATGTGCTGATGAAGCCTGCCTTCTGTTGTCATTTGAGATGCTGCAGCAGTAGCAGCTCTCGTGGTGTCTGACCAATTTTCTGCTCAAAGGCTCTGTATGTATATACTGTATGGGTGTGATACACAATGGGTATACTGTAGCCACACGAGTCAATTTAATTCCAGTAAACTATGTAAATTAACCTATAGACCGATAAGCATGACCAGTCAAATATATTTATATCGACTGGTATTACCATCAATGAATAAGCTAAAAAGCATTGTTTAGCAATGGTTTTGCAATGTTCTTCTTCTCCTGAACAATTGGCAGGTGCCAATTTGATTTATCATCTTTTCTATATTTTTATAAGCCTAAAGTTAATGGAAAATCCGGGTACAGAGTGACCTTGGATGGGGTTTCTCTTTAGACAGACAGTGATTCAAACAGCCATCCAGCTCTATCCATCCCATTGCTGCATATTGAGAATGCCAGTCAAACAAAGCCGAGCGATGTGCTCTCTGTCTTCGGGTCAGATACAGGGCTGTTACGGTGACCATATTAATGCCACACCGGAGGTCACGAGTCATGACTGCAGTCAAATTCCACGTACCATTTAGTCACGGTAATGAGGGTGCCAAGCTCTGATAATGCTGATGGTCATTAGTAGCCTACCAAACTCCCTCTAATTACTCTGACAACAGTGCAAATGTAATCAAAAATATAAACACTTCATGAGAGCCCATGAGCGGATGTTGCGCATCCTTTCTATAGACTATGCATTTGCGTGACAAAACTGAGTGATTGCCTCTATTAACAAGAGGAGGATCCCATCAACTTTCTATTGGTTAGGCCTACTGTCACACCCTGATCTGTTTCACCGGTCCTTGTGATTGTCTCCACACTCCTCCAGGTGTCGCCCATCTTCCTCATTATCCCCTGTGTATTTATACCGGTGTTCTCTGTTTGTCTGTTGCCAGTTGGTCTTGTCTACTAGCATTTCTCAGCTCCTGCTTTTCCCCAGTCTCTGTTTTTCTCACCCTCCTGGTTTTGACGCATGCCTGTCTGGACTCTGAGCCCACCTGCCTGACCACTCTGCCTGACCCTGCCTGTCGTCCTCTACCTTTGCCCCTACTCTGGATTACCGACCTCTGCCTGACCTGACCCTGCCTGCCATCCTGTACCTTTTCCCCACCACTCTGGATTACCGACCTCTGCCTGACCTGACCCTGCCTGCCGTCCTGTAGCTTTGCCCCACCACTCTGGATTATCGACCTCTGCCTGACCTGACCCTGCCTGCCATCCTGTACCTTTTCCCCACCACTCTGGATTACCGACCTCTGCCTGACCTGACCCTGCCTGCCGTCCTGTAGCTTTGCCCCACCACTCTGGATTATCGACCCTGCCTGCCTTGACCTGTCGTTTGCCTGCCCCTGTTGCTGTAATCAACATTGTTATTTCAACACAGTTTGCATTTGGGTCTTACCTGAAACATTATACCTCCTATATTTATTTCTCAACTTTCCTAATATTAAGCACATTGCTTCTCTTAAAAAACAGGAGTATAGCCTACCTGGCTGGCATGAAAATGAACTACAGAAAAGTGTCCTCCATTCCAATTTAACTGCATAGATAACATGTATTTTTCCGCTGCCCATTTCCAAACAGGTGCATGATAAGGGGCCAAAGGGGGCGGAGTCGCAGTCTACTGCAGAGATAGCCTGCAAAGTAATGTCATACTTTCCAGGTCCATACCCAAACAGTTTGAACTACTAATTTTGAAAATTACTCTCTCCAGAAACAAGTCTCTCACTGTTGCCGCCTGCTACCGACCCCCGTCAGCTCCCAGCTGTGCCCTGACACCATTTGTGAATTGATCGCCCCCATCTAGCTTCAGAGTTTGTCCTGTTAGGTGACCTAAACTGGGATATGCTTAACACCCCGGCAGTCCTACAATCTAAGCTAGATGCCCTCAATCTCACGCAAATCATCAAGGAACCCACCAGGTACAACCCTAACTCTGTAAACAAGGGCACCTCATAGACGTCATCCTGACCAACTGGCCCTCCAAATATACCTCCGCTGTCTTCAACCAGGATCTCAGCGATCACTGCCTCATCGCCTGTATCCGCCACGGAGCCGCAGTCAAACGACCACCCTCATCACTGTCAAACGCTCCCTAAAACACTTCTGTGAGCAGGCCTTTCTAATCGACCTGGCCCGTGTATCCTGGAAGGACATTGACCTCATCCCGTCAGTTGAGGATGCCTGGTCATTCTTTAAAAGTAACTTCCTCACCATTTTGGATAAGCATGCTCCGTTCAAAAAATGCAGAACCAAGAACAGATACAGCCCTTGGTTCACCCCAGACCTGACTGCCCTCGACCAGCACAAAACATCCTGTGGCGGACTGCAATAGCATCGAATAGCCCCCGTGATATGCAACTGTTCAGGGAAGTCAGGAACCAATACACGCAGTCAGTCAGGAAAGCTAAGGCCAGCTTCTTCAGGCAAAAGTTTGCATCCTGTAGCTCCAACTCCAAAAGTTCTGGGACACTGTGAAGTCCATGGAGAACAAGAGCACCTCCTCCCAGCTGCCCACTGCACTGAGGCTAGGAAACACGGTCTCCACCGATAAATCCATGATTATCGAAAACTTCAATAAGCACTTCTCAACGGCTGGCCATGCCTTCCGCCTGGCTACTCCAACCTCGGCCAACAGCTCCGCCCCCCCGTAGTTCCTCACCCAAGCCTCTCCAGGTTCTCCTTTACCCAAATCCAGATAGCAGATGTTCTGAAAGAGCTGCAAAACCTGGACCCGTACAAATCAGCTGGGCTTGACAATCTGGACCCCTATTTCTGAAACTATCTGCCGCCATTGTCGCAACCCCTATCACCAGCCTGTTCAACCTCTCTTTCATATCGTCTGAAATCCCCAAGGATTGAAAGCTGCCCAGTCATCCCCTCTTCAAAGGAGGAGACACCCTGGACCCAAACTGCTATAGACCTATATCCATCCTGCCCTGCCTATCTAAGGTCTCGAAAGCCAAGTCAACAAACAGGTCACTGACCTGAATCCCACCGTACCTTCTCCGCTGTGCAATCTGGTTTCCGAGCCGGTCACGGGTGCACCTCAGCCACACTCAAGGTACTAAATGATATCATAACCGCCATCGATAAAAGACAGTACTGTGCAGCCGTCTTCATCGACCTCGCCAAGGCTTTCGACTCTGTCAATCACCAAATTCTTATCGGCAGACTCAACAGCCTCGGTTTTTCGGATGACAATTACTTTGCAGACAGAGTTCAGTGTGTCAAATCAGAGGGCATGCTGTCCGGTCCTCTGGCAGTCTCTATGGGGGTGCCACAGGGTTCCTCGGGCCGACTCTTTTCTCTGTATATATCAATGATGTTGCTCTTGCTATTCCTTTTACGCCACCATTCTATATACTTTCGGCCCGTCATTGGACACTGTGCTATCAAACCTCCAAACGAGCTTCAATGCCATACAGCACTCCTTCCGTGGCCTCCAACTGCTCTTAAACGCGAGTAAAACCAAATGCATGCTTTTTCGCTGCCTGCACCCTGCATGCCCGACTAGCATCACCACCCTGGATGGTTCCAACCTTGAATATGGACATCTATAAGTACCTAGGTGTCTGGCTAGACTGCAAACTCTCCTTCCAGACTCACATCAAACATCTCCAATCAAAAATCAAATCCAGAGTCGGCTTTCTATTCCGCAACAAAGCCTCCTTCACTCACGCTGCCAAGCTTACCCTAGTAAAACTGACTATCCTACCGATCCTGTCGGCGATGTCATCTACAAAATGGCTTCCAACACTCTACTCAGCAAACTGGATGCAGTCTATCACAGTGCCATCCGTTTTGTCACTAAAGCACCTTATACCACCCACCACTGCGACTTGTATGCTCTAGTCGGCTGGCCCTCACTACATATTTCGCCAGACCCACTGGCTCCAGGTCATTTACAAGTCCATGCTAGGTAAAGCTCCGCCTTATCTCAGTTCACTGGTCACGATGGCAACACCCATCCGTAGCACGCGCTCCAGCAGGTGTATCTCACTGATCATCCCTAAAGCCAACACCTCATTTGCCGCCTTTCGTTCCAGTACTCTGCTGCCTGTGACTGGAACGAATTTAAAATCGCTGAAGTTGGAGACTTTTATCTCCCTCACCAACTTCAAACATCAGCTATCCGAGCAGCTAACCGATCGCTGCAGCTGTACATAGTCTATAGGTAAATAGCTCACCCTTTTTCACCTGCCTCATTCCCATACTGTTTTTATACTGTTTTTATTTATTTACTTTTCTGCTCTTTTGCACACCAATATCACCAATATCTCTACCTGTACATGCCCATCTGATCATTTATCACTCCAGTGTTAATCTGCAAAATTGTATTATTCGCCTACCTCCTCATGCCTTTTGCACACATTGTATATAGATTGCCCATTTTTTCTACTGTGTTATTGACTTGCTAATTGTTTACTCCATGTGTAACTCTGTTGTCTGTTCACACTGCTATGCTTTATCTTGGCCAGGTCGCAGTTGCAAATGAGAACTTGTTCTCAACTAGCCTACCTGGTTAAATAAAGGTGAAATAAAATAAAAAAAAATAAAAAATAATTGTCCATTCAAATCAAAACAAATTTCACACATATATTATTTAGTATATGTAAAGACAAGATTAAATCAAGAATAGTGTGATGTGTAATGATATCAGCCTATCACTTGTAAATGATATCATTTGTGAATGATGCCCAGCTTAAGGCAAACAGTGCAGTGCTCATGCCTTTAATGCAACTTTCATCATTAGTCACATCATGCAGACTTAGAATGTATTCAAAATCAAATCATATAGCCCAACATTTGATCACAACATAGTTACATAAATAACTCTAAATTAAGCATGTGGGAGTACCTGTTTATTTGTTAACTGCTTAACACAGAATAACTGCATGTGCACACTCCCTCAAATCATCTGGAGAAAATATGCTTTCTATGTTATTCAGCTATGTTCAATTGTATTCTTCATACTAGAAAATAATATAAGATAATGCCATGGCATTCTAAGCAAATCTTGTCTGCTAAATGAACTAGTGTAGCCCACAGCCATATGGTATAGCCAGATCAGGGCCTACCATAAGGACAACTCAGAGTATGCTATTCTGTTCTTCTGAAATAACTCCATTTTCTTCATATCATGTTTCTGTAGACCTGTCTAAAATAAATAATGGATTTATTGTGATAGTGTTGGCTAGATTACATGGATTTATTAGACTTGTATATGTTGTGTATGTTCCAAAGATCTGCATCAGTGGCTTGTAGTCTATGCGTAAAAGCCAGGAGATGCTAAATGTGTTTATGTTAATTAACCAGTCCCTCCAGGATTTCGCACCATTTTTTTGTGATTTCTGCGGACAAAAATGCTTGATTTTACGGCAGCTTTTCTGAAATTCTGCGATACACTTTGCAATGTTATTTTCACGTTAATTTCATATAAAGCAATAAAAAGTCATCTGTGCTCAGTTTAAGGACGATTTTAAGCCGAATACATAATACAAAAACAATTAGAAACATCTAAAGTGCTCAATTTTGTTTATCTTCCTGAACAAACAGCTCTGTCATATAATCCACTCACATATTTCTCCATCAGGCTTGGGGCTTGCTATCAACACGAGATGCAACTTCCATTCCCACTCACACTGTCTCTCTAAAAACAAATATATTCAAAGCTGATCAATCGCTTTCCATTTGAGGATCGATAATTATTTTGAATAAGTTGTCTTCAAAATACTTCGTCATTTTTTCTGAAAGGGTCGTAAGGGAGATTTTTTTTCAACTTTAAAATAGTGTATTGTGGTTGATATGTACTTTTAAAACAGTATTACCATTTTTAAAAATCCAGAAAGATTATGCTTTCGTGAGCCGCCGTATTACGTTTTACAGAGTTTGAAACGGCAAAGCTGACAAATTGCACTCAGCGCTTTTGATGACATGAAAATAGAGCTCTTTGGCCACGCACCCCATTGAATTGAAGAGGGCAGTTCATAAGAGAGATGCAGACGAAGGATATCAAGGATCTGGAAACATTCTGCATGAAGGACAGGTCTTAAATCCCTCCAAATGTGTTCTCCAATCTCATAAAACATTTTAGAAATAGGCTCATGTAGCCGGCGTGAAATGGCTAGCTAGTAAGCAGGGTGCGCGCTAATAGCGTTTCAATCGGTGACGTCACTCAATCTGAGAAGTAGTTGTCCCCCTTGTTCTACAAGGGCCACGGCTTTTGTGGAGCGATAGGTAATTGTGCTTCGTGGGGGTCAGTTGTTGTGTGCAGAGGGTCCCTGGTTCGAGCCCAGGTTGGGGCGAGGAGAGGGACGGAAGCTATACTGTTACACTCAGTGCCGTTATCCTGGCAAGGGGAGGGTGCCGGAGTATTGAACACCGGGGTGCCAATCATTTTGAAAAGATGACTTGTGAAACAAAATCTCTTTCTCTGAGCAATTGTATTCGTATACATTTTTGGAGAACACAATATAGCTCAGTGTTTGTATTATTTATTTAATAACGTTTTTTTGCAAGGGTGACAATAATTTGGGTTGCGACTGGAGATCAAACTGAAGACAGAACCTGAAGACAGTCACAGGTTTCTTTATCTACATAGCCCAACCACAGACTCAGGTTCACATATTTCATCGTTTCTACTTAGCCGTACATACTCTACAACTCCAATGGAGTGTTTTGACCCACATGACCGAGTTTTGACCCACATGCCCCATCTAACCACCTGACCTCTGTATTTATTGAAGTATCAAATGGAATAGTAGTAGCTTTTTAAAATCACATATCAAATTTGCAGACATTCCTCAATCCCTTACATTGGTTTTTCTGTCCAGTGCCTGAACAAGTTGGATGTTGGATGTTGGATGTAGAGGTCGACCGATTATGATTTTTTTGACGCTGATACCGATTATTGGAGGACCCAAAAAAAAAACTGATACCGATTAATCAACCGATTTTTGTTCATTTATTTGTAATATTGACAAATACAACAATTCTGAATGAACACTTATTTTAACTTAATATAATACATCATTAAAAATCTATTTACCCTCAAATAAATAATGAAACATATTCAATTTGGTTTAAATAATGCAAAAACAAAGTGTTTAAGTGCAATATGAAGTAAAAGTGCAATATGTGCCATGTAAAAAAGCTAACGTTTGAGCTCCTTGCTCAGAACATGAGAACATACGAAAGTTGGTGATTCCTTTTAACATGAGACTTCAATATTCCAAGGTAAGAGGTTTTAGGTTGTAGTTAATATAGTATTTATAGGACTATTTCTCTCTATACCATTTGTATTTCATATACCTTTGACTATTGGATGTTCTTATGGGCACTATAGTATTGCCAGTGTAACAGTATAGCTTCTGTCCCTCTCCTCGCCCCTGCCTGGGCTCGAACCAGGAACACATCTCTCCTCGCCCCTGCCTGGGCTCGAACCAGGAACACATCGACAACAGCCACACTCGAAGCAGCGTTACCCATGCAGAGCAAGGGGAACAACTACTCCAAGTCTCAGAGCGAGTGACGTTTGAAACGCTATTAGCGCGCACCCTGCTAACTAGCTAAGTCATTTCACATCGGTTACACCAGCCATTAAGCTGATAGGCTTGAAGTCATAAACAAAGCTGTGCTTGCGAAGAGCTGCTGGCAAAATGCTTACGAGCCTGCTGCTGCCTACCATCGCTCAGTCAGACTGCTCTATCAAATCATAGACTTAATTATAACATAACACACAGAAATACAAGCCTTTGGTCATTAATATGGTCGAATCAGAAACTATCATTTCGAAAACAAAACGTTTATTATTTCAGTGAAATACGGAACCGTTCTGTATTTTATCTAACGGGTGGCATCCCTAAGTCTAAATATTCTTGTTACATTCTACAACCTTCAATGTTATGTCATAATTACGTAATATTCTGGCAAATTAGTTCACAATGAGCCAGGCTGCCCAAACTGTTGCATATACCCTGACTCTGCATGCAAGAGGAGTGACACAATTTCACCTGGTTAATATTGCCTGCTAACCTGGTTTTATTTTGGCTAAATATGCAGGTTTAAAAATATATACTTCTGTGTATTGATTTTAATAAAGGCATTGGTGTTTATGGTTAGGTACAGTCGTCCAACGATTGTGCTTTTTTCGCAAATGCGCTTTTGTTAAATCATCCCCCAGCATTGCATCGATTATATACAACGCAGGACACGCTAGATAAACTAGTAATATCATCAACCATGTGTAGTTATAACTAGTGATTATGATTGATTGATTGTTTTTTATAAGATAAGTTTAATGCTAGCTAGCAACTTACCTTGGCTTACTGCATTCGCGTAACAGGCAGTCTCCTCGTGGAGTGCAACGAGAGACAGGTGGTTATAGCGTTGGACCAGTTAATTGTAAGGTTGCAAGATTGGATCCCCCGAGTTGACAAGGTGAAAATCTGTCGTTCTGCCCCTGAACAAGGCAGTTAACCCACCGTTCCTAGGCCATCATTGAAAATAAGAATGTGTTCTTAACTGACTTGCCTAGTTAAATAAAGGTATAAAAAAAATGTATTTTTTAATTTTTTAAATCGGCAAAATCGGCGCCCAAAAATACAGATTTCCGATTGTTATGAAAACTTGAAACCGGCCCTAATTAAACGGCCATTCCAATGAATCAGTCGACCTCTAGTTGGATGTGGCTATAGTATTTTTCCTTTGTCATTGATTATACCTGCTGTGCTGTAGGAGGTTAACTAACTAACTGACTCACTGGATTCAACCTGGCTGTGAGGCTCCTGGGGAAATAAGCATCAAAGATGTGTCAGATCCATAGACTGACTGACTGGAGCCTAATTATCTCAAAACACCTGTAGAGATGAAGAGGAACTGGTAGGCTCCACATACACACCCGGCGGGAGGATTCTGTTATTTGTGGCAGTGAGCGTGTAGGTCACAGACCAGGGGTTACAAATGAGCGGAGAGAGAGTGAAGGAAAGATGGAGAGAGAAAGAGCGGGGGAGAGAGGCCAAATGGACACATTACTGTCATTATTTGAGGTAATGAATCTGGTTTTGATGTGACTGAGAGTGCATGAGTGTGAGTGTGTGGAACCCCCCTGGTTTCTGCAAAACATCAAGTGGGACACAAGGTTTGGGTTGACATATAAATATCCTCCTAGATTTATGACAGTGATCCTAAGAAATGAAAGTGATTATTGCACTAGTTAATCAGCAAGCATGGTGGAATGTCCTTAGAGTGCCATGCTAATTGGCTGAAGTTAATACGTGAATGACATTCCTCACACTTGCTAATAGTAAAGGAGGAGGAAAGACGTGATGCTACGCTGACGAGGTAACATTATAGACACTGCCATACACACCTTCTACGCTGATGAGGTAACATTATAGACACTGCCATACACACCTGCTACGCTGATGAGGTAACATTATAGACACTGCCATAAAATAAAAAAATAAAATAAATATGCCATTTAGCAGACGCTTTTATCCAAAGCGACTTACTACCATGTGTGCATACATTCTACGTATGGGTGGTCCCGGGGATCGAACCCACTACCCTGGCGTTACAAGCGCCATGCTCTACCAACTGAGCTACAGAAGGACCACACACCTGCTAAGACGTGATGCTACGCTGACGAGGTAACATTATAGACACTGCCATACACACCTGCTACGCTGATGAGGTAACATTATAGACACTGCCATACACACCTGCTACGCTGACGAGGTAACATTATAGACACTGCCATAGATACCTGCTACGCTGACGAGGTAATATTATAGACACTACCATAGATACCTGCTACGCTGACGAGGTAATATTACAGACACTACCATAGATACCTGCTACGCTGATGAGGTAACATTATAGACACTGCCAAACACACCTGCTACGCTGACGAGGTAACATTATAGACACTACCATAGATACCTGCTACGCTGACGAGGTAATATTATAGACACTACCATAGATACCTGCTACGCTGACGAGGTAATATTACAGACACTACCATAGATACCTGCTACGCTGACGAGGTAACATTATAGACACTGCCATACACACCTGCTACGCTGACGAGGTAACATTATAGACACTGCCATACACACCTGCTACGCTGACGAGGTAACATTATAGACACTACCATAGATACCTGCTACGCTGACGAGGTAATATTATAGACACTGCCATAGACACCTGCTACGCTGACGAGGTAATATTACAGACACTACCATAGTACCTGCTACGCTGACGAGGTAACATTATAGACACTGCCATAGACACCTGCTACGCTGACGAGGTAACATTATAGACACTGCCATAGACACCTGCTACGCTGACGAGGTAACATTGTAGACACTGCCATTGATACCTGCTACGCTGACGAGGTAACATTATAGACACTGCCATAGACACCTGCTATGCTGACGAGGTAACATTATAGACACTGCCAAACACACCTGCTACGCTGACGAGGTAACATTATAGACACTACCATAGATACCTGCTACGCTGACGAGGTAATATTATAGACACTACCATAGATACCTGCTACGCTGACAAGGTAATATTACAGACACTACCATAGATACCTGCTACGCTGACGAGGTAACATTATAGACACTGCCATACACACCTGCTACGCTGACGAGGTAACATTATAGACACTGCCATACACACCTGCTACGCTGACGAGGTAACATTATAGACACTACCATAGATACCTGCTACGCTGACGAGGTAATATTATAGATACTGCCATAGACACCTGCTACGCTGACGAGGTAACATTATAGACACTGCCATAGACACCTGCTACGCTGACGAGGTAACATTGTAGACACTGCCATTGATACCTGCTACGCTGACGAGGTAACATTATAGACACTGCCATACACACCTGCTACGCTGACGAGGTAACATTATAGACACTGCCATACACACCTGCTACGCTGACGAGGTAACATTATAGACACTACCATAGATACCTGCTACGCTGACGAGGTAACATTATAGGCACTGCCATAGACACCTGCTACGCTGACGAGGTAACATTATAGACACTGCCATAGACACCTGCTACGCTGACGAGGTAACATTGTAGACACTGCCATTGATACCTGCTACGCTGACGAGGTAACATTATAGACACTGCCATAGACACCTGCTATGCTAACGAGGTAACATTATAGACACTGCCATAGACACCTGCTACGCTGACGAGGTAACATTATAGACACTGCCATAGACACCTGCTACGCTGACGAGGTAACATTATAGACACTGCCATAGACACCTGCTATGCTAACGAGGTAACATTATAGACACTGCCATAGACACCTGCTACGCTGACGAGGTAACATTATAGACACTGCCATAGACACCTGCTATGCTGACGAGGTAACATTATAATCATGACCAAATAAATGCCTGCTACGCTAATGAGCTAACATTATAAATGCTACCCTATAAATACCGGCTATGCTGTTGCGGTAACGTTACTACCTTATACTGTACATACCTGCTATGCTGATGAGTGAGATAGGAAGCGATGTGAATTACATAAGAGACATTACTGTGCAGCTGTATTCATCGACCTGGCCAAGGCTTCGACTCTGTCAATCACCACATTCTTATTGGCAGACTCAACAGCCTTGGTTTCTCAAATGATTGCCTCGCCTGGTTCACCAACTACTTCTCTGATAGAGCTCAGTGTGTCAAATCGGAGGGCCTGTTTTCCGGATCTCTGGCAGCCTCTATGGGGGTGCTACAGGGTTCAATTCTCGGGCCGACTCTCTTCTCTGTATACATCAATGATGTCACTCTTGCTGCTGGTGATTCTCTAATCCACCTCTATGCAGACGACACCATTCTGTATACTTCTGGCCCTTCTTTGGACAAGGTGTTAACCAACCTCCAGACCTTCAATGCCATACAACTCTCCTTCCGTGGCCTCCAACTGCTCTTAAAAGCAAATAAAACGAAATGCATGCTATTCAACTAATCATTGCCCGCCCCTGCCCGCCCATCCAGCATCACTACTCTGGACGGCTCTGACTTAGAATACGTGGATAACTACAAACACCTAGGTGTCTGGCTAGACTGTAAACTCTCCTTCCAGACTCACATTAAGTATCTCCAATCACAGTAAGTATCTCCAATCAAAAATTAAATCTAGAATCAGCTTCCTATTTCGCAACAAAGCTTCCTTCACTCATACTGCCAAACATACCCTCGTAAAACTGACCGTCCTACAGATCCTTGACTTCAGCGATGTCATCTATAAAATAGCCTCCAACACTCTACTCAGCAAACTGGATGTAGTCTATCACAGTGCCATCCGTTTTCTCACCAAAGCCCCATATACTACCCACCACTGCGACCTGTACGCTCTCGTTGGCTGGCCCTCGCTTCATACTCGTAGCCAAACCCCCTGGCTACAGGTTATCTACAAGTCTCTGATAGGTAAAGCCCCGCCCTATCTCAGCTCGCTGGTCACCATAGCAGCACCCACTCATAGCACGCGCTCCAGCAGGTATATCTCACTGGTCACCCCCAAAGCCAATTCCTCCTTTGGTCGCCTTTCCTTCCAGTTCTCTGCTGCCAGTGACTGGAACGAACTACAAAAATCACTGAAGCTGGAGATTCCCACCTCCCTCTAGCTAGCTTTAAGAACCAGCTGTCGAGCAGCTCACAGATCACTGCACCTGTTCATAGCCCATCTGTATATAGCCCATCTATCTACCTCATTCCCATACTGTATTTATTTATTTTGCTCTTTTTGCACCACAGTATCTCTACTTTCACATCCATCTTTTGCACATCTACCATTCCAGTGTTTAATTGCCATATTGTAATTACTTCGCCACCATGGCCTATTTATTGCCTTAACTCCCTTATTTGACCTTATTTGCACTCACTGTATATAGACTTTGTTTTCTTTTTTCTACTGTATTATTGACTGTATGTTTTGTTCATTCCATGTGTAACTGTGTTGCTGTGTGTCGAACTGCTATGCTTTATCTTGGCCAGGTCGCAGTTGCAAATGAGAACTTGTTCTCAACTAGCTTACCTGGTTAAATAAAGATGAATAAAAAGTGAAGAGCCAGTTATCGAACTTTGTAAACTACATTACACTACTCAACTACATTACACTACTCATTGAATGGCCTTTCGTGTGTGTGTGTGTGTGTGTGTGTGTGTGTGTGTGTGTGTGTGTGTGTGTGTGTGTGTGTGTGTGTGTGTGTGTGTGTGTGTGTGTGTGTGTGTGTGTGTGTGTGTGTGTGTGTGTGTGTGTGTGTGTGTGTGTGTGTGGTTGACTGCACAGACGGACTCAACTAGGATACAGAAGGACAGGTGGGAGCTGGCAACCTTCCCCCTTCAACAGAGGAGGAGAGACAGGGAGAGATACACTTGAAAGGAGGGGGAGGATGGGTAGCTACAACGTGAGAGTATCAGACTCTCAAAAGAGCATATCTGAGGATTGGCTCCACATGCAGGAGTATCACGCAGCTGTAATTGCCCGTTGATATATTATCGGAAAGCCGGATAACTGGAGGAGGATCTGAGGAGAAGTCGCCAAATATTGTGTTGAACGTTGGGGTTAAGTGCGTCTCCCATTCCCGTTTGCCATTATGGGAGGGATGGATCGGCAGCGGAGGGTATCCCTGGCTCTTACCTTGAACTTCCTCGCGCTGATTCTAGCCGTGTCTGCGTTGACAACCAGCTACTGGTGCGAGGGGACACGGAAAGTTGCAAAACCTTTCTGTACCGGACCGGTCACCACGAAACAGTCGTTCTGTATCAGGTTCAACAGCTCGAACATCAACGACAGCAGACTGGTCCAGTACATCTGGGAGTCCGGTGAGGACAAGTACATTATGAGGAAGTTCCACACCGGGATCTGGTTTTCGTGCGAGGAGAACGTCAATATGACAGGTAAGAATGAGATGGTGCTTTCACTTCAACTGGAAACTCGGGGTAAAAAACAAGGTCAAATCATAACGTCAATGATCTTCACTTCCAACTTGGAATTCCGAGTTGGATGACCGGTCAAAATATTTATTTTTTCCAGTTGGATCTAGTTTTTTCCCCCAAGTTTCCAGTTGTCTTGAACCAGGTAAGAGAAGCTAAGAGAATATAACTTTTTCGCACGCCGCGATGTGACCCACCTGCACGCATGTATAGACATGAAGGAAATAGCCTAGTTTTTAAATGGAAGGTTATAATTGGGTTCCCAGAATCATGGACTATGCACATGTGTAGGCTATGCCTATGTATTTGTTATTGTCTTTTGTGATAAATTAAATGTCCATAGTTGTTATGTGAGCTGTATTAGGTAATATCTTTTTCATTTGACTGTTTACTTTAAAGTTGAAATCTGAAATCCCAAAAATAATGTTTTGTTAAATAGCAGAGGGATGGGGTTGTGGTTGGCGAAATTTAACCACTCTCAAATTCATAGACAGAGCTATGGAAGCAAGGGCTGACCATCCATGATATCAACAACATGTTTCGAGGATGTTTGTTTACATTTAGATTACAAACGTTGGAGTAAATAAAATCTGTTTATAATTTGGGTTCTGATGGGGTACGACAGTTGAGCTAAACTCATGAGGCATGTTTAAATTATATATTTTTTCAAGAATCAATGGGTAGGCCTATATTTAAAAAAAAATGAAACAATCGCAGCTTAGTTAATTGATGTCCGACACAGTGACATAGCTGCGTGCATTGCATGTGAAGGGTTTTTGTAGCTATTGATATAATTAATGTCCATCTCTGAAATTACCCGTTCCTTCAAAAATATTGGATAGCCTAAGTGAAAGAATTACCTTCAACGAGAGCAAGAATGTCAAGCGTGAGAAATCACATCGACAGTTGTAACATATACATATTTTAGAACGGATAGCTGTTGCTGACCGGTCATCGGATTTAAAAAATAAATCTTTTTTTTTAACTAGGCAAGTCAGTTAAGAACAAAATCGTGTTTACAATGACGGCCTACACCGGCCTAACCCGGACGACGCTGGGCCAATTGTGCGCCGCCCTATGGGACTCCCAATCACGACCTTTTTACCGTCTCGTAAATATGCCATAAAATAGTCTGCACGGCAGTGTGGGAATAGGACGGAAATTCGATATGTTTGGTGTCAATCTTGTGTCACTGGGGTGGCCAACACTCATCTCGAAGAGCTGCTGGGTATGCTACGAATGCAGGCCTTTTCACACCTGAAAAATGTCCTGCAGAGTAGTAGAATCAGGTGTGTTTCAACAGGGATGGTACAAAAGACTGCACGGGTTTAGCCACCTTCGAAATATGATGACTGAGTGTTTGACTGTATTGTTTTTGATTTTGTGGGATATTCTATTTCAGGTGAAATCTGCAGAAGTTTCATTTATGTCACACCCTCACATGAAAGAGGTAGGTTTTGTGTAGTAACATGTTATTACATTGTAATGTATGTGTTATTAACACAATTTGCTATGCATCTGTGAATGGCTAAATTGGTGTTGTATTTTGATCAAGATTCAAGTCATCTCTTTTATAACAGGAATTGCAAGTGCAAAAGGTGAAAATTGAACCCAGTCACTTAATAATCATGGAGTAGGTTCACATGCAGGGCTCAACTGAGATGTAAGTTGTCCTTAAGGCTTATTTGGATATGTCAATTGAAAAGTGCATACCTAACAGCATTTAAAGAAGAGTAGAAACACTGCGTTGTCCTGGGGAGCTACTGGGGTTGCAGGCTTTTGTTCCTGCCCAGCATTAACACACCTGAGAAGCAGTTGATCAGTATTATCTGGTGTGTTATCCATGCTGTAGTTACTCATTCAAATTCAGCAGAGTTTGGACTTCTATAGGTCTTCAAAGAGGATGAGAGGATGGATAGAAAGAGAGAGGATGAATAGATAGCACCTCACTCTGCCAATCAGACATCCATCCTTCATTCTTTTTGCCTCCTCCGTGTTGGCACACTAATTCACTACACACAAACACACACAAACATACAACCTGTGCATGCCTAATTCAGTACCACACGAAAGACTGTTGAATAGCTTCCTAACAGGACAAGACCAGACACACGCACTGTCTGGAATTAAATCTTCCTGTGACACTGACAGAATGAAAGAATGAGAATGACAGACACCCGAAACTGATTGTGGTTTAGTTGTAACTTCACCTGTTCAGTCTGAGAGATGTGATTAAACATGTCCAATTGTGAACTCAATTGAGTCCAATGTCACTGTCTCTGTGCCCAAAATGGGCATTATTATGACTTACTTCCATAGGGCCCTTGTTGGTTTCACGATTTGATTTCATCCAATAAGTCCATACCTTTCTGTGTGCTTTTGTGATGGAGGATATGTTGGTTAGGGAATTGCAGTTATTGAAATAGCTAAAGGGATACTCTCAGCTAGACAAACAAACAAAAAACGAAATGTGAAAGAGACACATATGTGAGACTCATTTGCATAAATCACAGACTACCTTCAATCTTTTTAATGTGCATCTTGATCCTGCCATGAAATTTAAATGAACACCTTTGATTAATATTATTGAAATCCCATGACGACCCCAGGAAAAGTAGCCGCTGCTTTTGCAGTGGCTGATGGGGATCCTAATAAATACCAATACTATTGAAGAATTTGGTCGGAACAAGTAAAAATGATTGCCCTTTCACTGAGAGAATAATAGATTAAATTATTACCCGAGTTCTAGGCCTACTTTTAACTTAAAAATTGTAACTGTGGTTGGCAGCACTTAACATTCTACAGGTCTTATAGCAATGTAGCTAACAGTGTTATAATCTATGTAATTACACTGTAATTGGTTAGTAATAACATGGATTTATTATTTATTATACGTTGCCCCTTATTACTATATAACTACACAGTAATATAACTGTAGTAACAACATAGTAACAGCATAGTAGTTACATAGGTATTGCTCAAATCAATCAAATCCAATTTTATTTGTCACATGCTTCATTAACAACAGGTGTAGACTAACCGTGAAATGCTAACTTACGGTACTTATGGTGTTGGAGTTATGCATGGCCATGCAGTCGTGGGTGAACAGGGAGTACAGGAGGGGACTAAACAAACACCCCTGAGCGGCACCCGTGTTGGTGGTCAGCGTGACATATGTGTTTTTGCCATACTCCCACCTAGGCAGCCCGTCAGGAAGTCCAGGATCCAGTTGCAGAGGGAGGTGTTCAGTCCCAGGGTCTTGAGCTTGGAGGGGACTATGGTGTTGAATGCTGAGCTGTAGTCAATGAACAGCATTCTTACATAGGTATTCCTTTAGTCCAGGTGGGTGATGGCAGTGTAGCGTGCAATAGAGATTGTGTCATCTGTGCATTTGTTGGGGCAGTATGCAAATTGGAGTAAGTCCAGGGTGTCTGGGATGATGGTGTTGATTGGCGTTCTTGGGCAGGGTGGTCTGCTTGAAACAAGTTGTTATTACAGACCAGGCCAGGGATAGGTTGAAATTGTCAGTGAATGCTCTGGTCAGCGCATGCTCTGGTCAGCGCATGCTCTGAGTATGCGTCCTGGTATTCTATCTGGCCCCGCGGCCTTACGAATGTTAACCTGTTTAAAGATCTTACTCACATCGGCTATGAAGAGCGAGATCACACAGTCGTCCGGAACAGCTGGTGCTCTCATGCATGGTTCAGTGTTGCTTGCCTCGAAGCAAGCATAGAAGGCATTTAGCTCGACTGGTCGGCTTGCATCGCTGGGCATAGTAATACCTATGTAACTATCGTTTGTAACTATGTTGTTACTACTATGTAGTTACATAGTAATATGGGCAACTTAATGTTAAGTTTTACCCTGGTCATATCAAGGACCATTCACCCACCATCCGCAGCCCATATCAAGGATCATTCACCCACCATCCATAGCCCAGGCAGTGTGTGTGTGTGTGTGTGTGTGTGTGTGTGTGTGTGTGTGTGTGTGTGTGTGTGTGTGTGTGTGTGTGTGTGTGTGTGTGTGTGTGTGTGTGTGTGTGTGTGTGTGTGTGTGCGCGTGTGTGTGTGTGTGCGCGCGTGTGTGTGAGTGAGCAAGCATGGTGTGTGGCGTGTGTGTCTGTCTAAGAAGGATGCATCTTCTCTGTGACAGTGAAGGTTAATGATATGGGTGAAGGGGTCACTTGTCCAACTCCCTCACCTAACCCCCCCACCCTCTTGCAATCCCCCCCCTAGGAGTGCTGTGGCTGTGTATCGTGTCAGAATGTCTGTATATTCTCCTCCTGGCCACCGGAGGCATCCTCATGTCCATAGAGGCGTGTCACTTAGGAAACGTCATCGACGGCCTCAAACTCAACGCCTTCGCTGCCATATTCACTGTCCTGTCAGGTAACAACACACTTAACATGCTTTTTTATTTTTTTACGTCTGCATGTGCTTCTTCTCCCGATTGAGTCGGTCCCTTTTCTCCTCTCCCCACTGCTTTCGGTTAGGGTTAGAACAATGGTTTGTTTGTTAGTTTGCGTCTCAATCTTTTGTTCCTGACTGGGACAATAGAAACCCTGCAGATCAACACGGTCTTCACACTGACAGCTTTCAGCAGCTAAAACAGCTCACTGCTATCTATGGGGCTGCAGACTGGGCTACTCTTCCTATGAGACTGTTTCCACCCAAGGAGCATTTGTCTTCTTCAGACAGCTGGTCTAGTTTTGTCTGGATTAGTATTGATCTGGTCCTAGTGGATGGATGTTGGCTATTAGAGGAGCACTTGCCTTCTGCAGACACAAGACTTCAGTGTTCTGTTGGATAAGTGATGGTCTAGAGTAGACTCTGGAACCATGGCGCTGGTTTGCCTGCTCCTGGTCTATGCTCAAACACTCGTCAATCCAGGAGTAGGCTTAATCTGGATCCTTGAAACCAGACGATAATGTCTGAGTCGATGTTAGCTATCCTATCTGTCATCCAAACCTCAGTCTTGCATCCAGGTCATTTGTGATCGTTTGGTTTGCAGAAAAGGACCAAGAGTGAATAATGAAATGGCAGGAAACTCTTTATTTTCCCTTTAATGGCCACCTCAAATCAACCACTGATTTAACATACATTTCAAAACACAATTAAATTGTTCGCAAAAAAAACAGTCTCGTCACAGGGGAGTTATCCTGTCCTGCTTACAAACAACAAATGTAATCAATAAAAGGGTTTACTGTTGTTCCTGTTTTTAATGTGTTAATATAGTTTATAGAGGGGCTTACACAGTTTACCTAGCTCAGCATCTTGTTGTAATGATTTCCAGAAGAATACTAGAGGCCAGACAAATCATTATTACACTTTTTTTATAATGGGGGTGTTTGGAGAAGGAAAGGGGGATACCTAGTCAGTTGTACAGTTGAATGCATCTTCCGCATTTAGCCCAACTCCTCTGAATCAGAGAGGTGCGGGGGGCTGCCTTAATCGACATTATCGGCGCCCGAGGAACAGTGGGTTAACTGCCTTGCTCAACAGATTTTTACCTTGTCAGCTCAGGGATTCGATCCAGCAACCTTTCAGTTATTGACCTAATGCTCCTTCAGGCTAGACTGGGAGAGAGTATGGAGGAAGAGAGAGGGGGGGTCAAAGGAGATAGAGAGAGTGGGGTATGGAGGGGGAGGGAGAGAGAGAAAGAGAGAGGTCTTTGTCTTAGCACAAACAGCCCATATGGGTGATTAACTTTATACTTTACCATTACCAAGAAGAGAACAATTACTCCAAATATTCAGCTTGGTTCACCCACCACTCTGGGAAATAAGCCTAGCTTAGTTTTAGGGAGGAAAAAAAGTTGTGTAAAGTCGTGTACTAGTAGAGGTGCTGCCTGAAGGAAGTTCTGATTGTGATTGACGGAAGACACATTGAGTACGTTTACATGCACACTAATAATCAGATACTAAACGGATTTCTGCCAGTAGACCTAGTATGCAATAGTTATGTAAACACTTCCCAGCTAACACATTTGGTTCCTTGGAAGTTGTGAGAACATGTTTTTGATTTCACATGGGTTGTGCGAACAAAGGCATAAGTTTCCTGACCGGTAAAACTGAACGTTTTTTTAAAACGTTCTGAGAACAAAAGTGAACATTTCAATATGACTAACAATGCTAGCTTATTTTGGGTAAACTTTTTTTAATCATGCTAACACATGTATTTTTTACAGTGACACAGCGTCAATGAGATTCAAACCTATGATCTTCTGTTCTCTAACCATGGAATTAATACACCAGACACAGAGACAGTGACCGAGAGAGAGAGAGACCTCAGGACGCACATTCCCTGGAAACCCATGGAGGGACAGTGGGTAATCCCAGGGAGAAGGATCACTCCAGCCCTGTGCCGCGGATATTAAAAGCTTTAGGCTATATTCTCCATGCCATTGGGGTTGACTGAGTGGGTGGATATGTGGGAAGAATCTTGATCTCTTGATTGTGTGACTGAGCTGTGCTTGGGAGAAAGAGATAAAGATTGGCAGAGAGGTGGTTGCCAGCTCATTTCCCGCCAGATTTTTCCCATCGGACCCAGGATTCAAACTGCCAACCCTTTGGTTGCTGGCTTGCCTCTTTAACCGTTAGGCTACATGCCACAGTTTATTAACAATGATTGGCAGAGCGACTGGAGGTTTTGGCAGAGAGAGGGAAAGAGAGCAGAATTACAATTGCATGACTCCAAATTAGCCAACAGGCCAGTTAAGTGGTCATTCTGCCAATCCCATACACTGGCACAACTCTTCTCTGCTTAACCAAGTGCTATAATCCAGTGGTTTCTAACTCTCGTCCAGGAGAGCTGCTACAGGGGCAGTAAGGTTTTGTTCCAGCCCAGCACTAACACACATGATTCAACTATCAACTCATCATCAAGGACTTTAGGATGAGGATTAGTGTAGCTGAATCTGGTGTGTTTGTGCTGGGATGGAAGAAATGTCTGCACACCCTGTAGCGCTCAAGGACTACAGTAGGTTCCATTATAGCTCAACATTGTCTCCCTGTGGTGAACACTGGAACTTCACACACTTCTTTATAACGCTCTATTCTACAGCGCTGGACTAGTTTACAGTTTTCCCAATCGTGTTCAAGATATTTTGGGGTCTGTGCTCAAACGTATCTATAGCAAAACAGCAATGATTAAATGCTTAAATGCATTTACATAACTTCTGATAATATTCTTGCCTTTTTACCTTGCTGGCAGGTCTTAGACCATCTTCTGCTAAACGTTAAATACAAATGTCATCGGTGAATACCGTTTTCACTGAGTATATACACATTGTTTTCATCAGAAGAGAAATGTGTGCCACTGTCTTCACTATTTCCAGCAATCAGTAAATACTACTACACACAATTATAAATCAAGCCATCATGTTCATACTGTGTACAATATAGAGAAATATCTAGGCAATGGGGACTGTCAAAAAAATGTGTTTTAATACTGCAGATATTCAGAGAGTAGGAGTAACTTTGGGTTACTCCTATGTCGTCATCTCCAATGTTGTGACCTTCCATTTCAGAGCTTTGCTTTGGTGTGGATTGAGGCCTATACCGTACATTCATATCAGATATGTTCCTCCATTTGTATTCACCGTTCCTTATTTCTATTATGGATTGTGTTTCTGTGTGCCAATGAAAAGGCTACAAAACTGTGGGGAAACCAGCCTATGTATTGAATACATGCATTTGGATTGTGGTGATACAGATGAACGAATCCTGCACACAGTGAGCTTTTTATTGATTTTTTATCAGGAATAACATTTGATTTGATCTGTATTAAATTGTTTGGTGAAATATGCATGAAAGGAGAGTAATTGCCCATAATTCTGCACCATTGGATAGATGTACTCCCAATTTTGATCATCATGATTTAGTGACTGCAAAGAATATGTATTGATCTACTGGAACTTTCTGTTTTGTCTGCTTGGACTCAAGAGACAAGTATGGTTGCGTTTATCTTTTTGCAGACAGTCGTGTTCTGTTTATGAATATATTAGCGATTTTTACATTATAATATAGTTTAGATGAATGTGTTTATGTTTTGAGAAGGCAAGTCCATTTTGAAAACGCATTTACAGAGTTCTGTGTCTTGTGGACTCTGTTTTGAAAATCGACAACATTGCTCCAAGAAATGCATGTACGCGATTGAGATGCTGTTGTTTTTTTACTTGATTTTCCAGGTCTACTCGGCATGGTGGCCCACATGATGTTCACTACAGCCTTCCAGCTGACAGTCAGTGTGGGGCCAGAGGACTGGAAGCCTCAGACATGGGACTACAGCTGGTCATACATGTAAGCACACACACACACACACACACACACACACACACACACACACACACACACACGCACACGCACACACACACGCACACACACACACACAGAGAAAGGTCTTTAAATCAGTTTTTGATTTTTATTTAATCTCCCTCTCTACCAGTCCACTTCTACACACCTGCCAATAAAGATGTGGCTTTGACGTATAAATGTTTATCTGTTCATCTCCTTATTGTTATTATTCTCTCTCTCTCTCTCTCTCTCTCTCTCTCTCTCTCTCTCTCTCTCTCTCTCTCTCTCTCTCTCTCTCTCTCTCTCTCTCTCTCTCTCTCTCTCTCTCTCTCTCTCTCTCTCTCTCTCTCTCTCTCTCTCTCTCTCTCTCTCTCTCTAGCCTGGCGTGGAGCTCGTTCACAGCTTGCATGGCCTCCTCAGTAACCATCATCAACCGCTACACCAAGACCATCCTGGAATTCAAACACAAGCGCAGAAACATTGAGAAGAACCTGAAGATCAAGCAGAAGCTTCTGGAGCTGGACTCTGGACCAGGGGTTGGGGTGGGACACGTTGGACATGTGGAACAGGTGTGGGACATGTACATCAGCTCAGTACCCAGCTCAGGCTGCACAGCAGAGGAATTGCTGGACTTGTCCAGTAATGGAAGGAAGCTGTCCAATGCTTCAGTGTTTCTGGACCTGAATGACCTGCCGGATCCACAAAGAGAGGAGTACTGCTGAGGAGGGAACTATAGGAGACTGATCAAGGCACGCACAAGTACGCATATACACACAAACAAAAACACATACACACAAATGACTGCCACCCAATTTACAAACCAAATAGCAACTGTGACTTCGTGTTAGAGGAAATCCAACTCAAAGTTTCCCCGATGTTCCAAGCCGAGGTAGAGATGGGTTGAGGATGAGAGAAATGGATAGCAGAGGATGCAGTAATAAATGGTAGAAATGAAAAGGCAGAGAGGAGAAATGGATAGAGGAGAGATGGATAAAGGATAATTTCAGGAAAAAATATATATAAATGTGTGTGTGTGTGTGTGTGTGTGTGTGTGTGTGTGTGTGTGTGTGTGTGTGTGTGTGTGTGTGTGTGTGTGTGTGTGTGTGTGTGTGTGTGTGTGTATATATATATATATATGTATGTATATATATATGTATATATGTAGTGCCTTCAGAAAGTATTCATATCCCTTGACTTTTTGCTTTACAGCCGGAATACATTTTTTTCAACCATCTACACACAATACCCCATAATGACAAAGTAAAAACATGTATTAAGAAATGTTTGCAAATTAATTGAAAATGAAATACAGAAATATCTCATTTACGTAAGTATTTATACCCCTCAGTCAATATTTTGTAGGATCACCTTTGGCAGCGATTACAGCTGTGATTCTTTCTGGGTAGGTCTCTAAGTGCTTTCAATACCTGGATTGGGATAAACGTGCCAATTTATTATTGTTAAAATTCTTCAAGCTCTGACAAATTGGTTGTTGATCATTGCTATACAACCATTTTGATGTCTTGCCATATAGTTTCAAGTAGATTTAAGTCAAAACTGTAACTCGGCCACTCAGGAACATTCACTGTACTCTTGGTAAGCAACTCCAGTGTAGATTTGGCCTTGTGTTTAGGTTATTGTCTTGCTGAAAGGTGAATTCATCTCCCACTATCTGGAGGTGAGCAGACTGAACCAGCTTTTCCTCTAGGATTTTGCCTGTGCTTAGCTCCAGTCAGTTTATTTTTTATACAGAAAAACTCCCCAGTCCTTAACGATTACAAGCATGCCCATAACATGAAGCAGCCACCACTATGCTTGAAAATATGGAGAGTGGTACTCAGTAATGTGTTGTATTGGATTTGCCACAAACATAACACTTTGTATTTAGGATAAAAAGTTAATTGCTTTAGTGCCTTGTTGCAAACAGGATTCATGTTTTGGAATGTTTGTATTCTGTACAGACTTCCTTCTTTTCACTCTGTCAATTAGGTTAGTATTGTGGAGTAACTACAATGTTGTTGATCCATGCTAAGTTTTCTCCTATCACAGCCATTAAACTCTGTAACTGTTTTAAAGTCACCATTGGCCTCATGGTGAAATCCCTTAGTGGTTTCCTTCCTCTCCGGAAACTGAGATAGGAAGGATACCTGTATCTTTGTAGTGACTGGTTGTATTGATGCACCATCAAAATTGTAATTAATAACTTCACCATGCTCAAAGGGATATTCAATTTTACCCATCTACCAATAGGTGCCCTTCTTTGCCAGGCATTGGAAAACCTCCCTGGTCTTTGCGGTTGAATCTGTGTTTGAAATTCCCTGCTCGACTCAGGGACCTAAAATATAGTTCATTGTATGTGTGGGGTACAGAGATGTGGTAGTCATTAAAAAAATGATGATAAACACTATTATTGCACGCGGTGAGTCCATGCAACTTATTATGTGACTTATTAAGCACATGTTTACTTATTTAGGCTTTCCATAATGAAAGGGTTATTGACTCAAGACATTTCAGCTTTTCATTTTTTATTAATTGGTAAAAATGTTGAAATACATAGTTCCACTTTGACATTATGGGGTATTGTGTGTAGACCAGTGACAAACATCCAAATGTAATCCTTCTAAATTCAGCTCTAAGTCAATGGGTGTGAATACTTTCTGAAGGCACTATATATACAGTATGTATATATGTGGATAGAGACATAGGGGATGATAAAGAGTAGAAATAGATAAAGGATGAGGTAGAGAGAATTCCCAGGCCATGCTGAGTGCCTTTGATTCCAGCTCCTGTCTTGTGATCCACTTCAAACAGCATGCAGAGCACTGAGTGGGAGACTGTTACAAAGTTACAAAGGCCAACTTCTATTCCTATTGTTCTCGCTCTAATGAGACACGGGAGATTCCATTATGTAGATGTGCAAACAGCCAAAACTCAGCCATTATTATTTCCTGCTCTTTCTTTCCATGTGCAGATAGATGTATTGCTTTTTTTTTGCTGATTCCTAGGAAATGAAAAGATGTACTTGACAATTGTAGTGAAATACCGAAGGCAACAGATAGAGATTCCCCATCAATGTACACATTATAGACTTGGAAGTTGAATAAACCAGCATCAAATAATTGTATTTCAAAACGGTATTGAAGATAATTATGATTTATACTTTAATAGTCAGTATAACTTACCTACAATGACTTGAAGTTAATTTGATCATTTATTTCTGTATATAATGTGTATTACGTTTTCTTATTTATTTATTAACATTCAAATACATTTGTTTAATTTCACTGTTGAATTAAGCTACTCTATTAAAGATATTTGACATTTTCCTGCCATGTTAAATTTGTTCTTCCTTGTTCTCAAGGCGGAGATGGTTATGCTCCTTTAATGTGTGTTGGTGTCATATTTGTGTAAAGTGCTATTTTGGTAACTTCATGTGTGTGATTAACTGCAATGATTCATTTAAATTATAGGAATTCTATGTTAAGATGTGCAGAATATTATACATTTATATCAAAGATATAAGGGCAAATTATGAAGCATTAAATAAAGTACCTTGTTTATTGCCAAATGTAATTGTTTATATTGTTATGTACTAATAAGGTTCAGCATTGATAACAGAAATAAAATAATACATTTTTATACTATTATACTACATCTGTAAGTCTACCTTGTTTAATTGACTGATAACTTTAGCGTAGAAGTCAGACCAAAAATATTCATTTTTATTTGTTTCTTTATTTTTCTGAACTCAGAACTGTGTACAGTTAAATTGACAAAGGAATGGTCCGATACATTATGTGAGAAGGACCGCACGGTGTTAGGGATTCGATGATTGGCGAAAGATTGCCAAATGGATATTGCCAAGATATCCATTGCAGGCCAGTGGTTACTCATTTCTGTCACTATGGCGGTCTGCCTTATTGCTGACTGAGCTCAATGGGTCCCACCAGCTTGTAGTCCTCAAAACCAGAAACGAGTTACCGCAGGTCAGTTCGAACATTCCTATGGGGGAAATGAATGGCAAAAGAAAGGGATTTGAATCATGTCCGAGGCTTAGAAGATCTTCTATGTTTTGTTCTATGAGATATCAGTCAATTAACATGACCTTTATGAATTATGAAACGTTTACATGCTTTATGTGCTTGTTTTGATTACATAAATGCTTCCAAATTCACAAAAGTGACATTCGCTGATGAAGATTATCGCATAGAACGAAACATATAAGATCTGCTAAGCCTGTGTTTACCACAGACATTATTTTCGGCTTTTTATCCCCCCTCCAAAAAAAACCCAGTTTATTTCCCCAAAGGCTTTGACAAATGAGCCATGGCGGGGTTAGTGCCTACAAAAAGACGCAATTACTATTGCTCTCTATTCAGCTCAATTTCTGAAGCTTTGTTCCACTCTCACTCTCTCTCTCACCCTCTCCCTCTCTCACTCTTCATTTTATACACACAACCACCGCATCTATTACAGTACAATAGTGTTGACAAAAGTACAAAGATACAATGTGACATTTGCTTCAAAATAAGTTTTATTGTCATTTAATGTTTTCAAACTAGTGCAAATACATGCAAATAGGAGACGGGCCCTACAGCAGCCCGTTGGACCCAAAAAGCTTCTGCTGAAGAAAACACCAAATGATACCAAAATATTGGTTTAAAGGTAGACTCAGTGATATGACGTAGATGCAGAAAGTAAACAGCATAGTGGGTCGATTTCCGCAACAACTAAGAGCATTGAAGCCAAGCCTCAGGGTCAGTAGCATCAGCCCAATATCACACACACACACACACACACACACACACACACACACACACACACACACACACACACACACACACACACACACACACACACACACACACACACACACATTTATTTTGTCTCCATATTATGTCTATCTCCAATAAGCTACCAGGGAAAGGGCTAAGAATATCCCATATTAATATGCAATGCATTCAGAACGCATTCAGAACCCTTGACTTCCACATTGTGTTATGTTACATCATTGCATAGTTTTTTCCCCTCGTCTACACACAATACCCCATAATGACGAAGCAAAAACAATGTTTAAGTAAAAAACAAAAACTGAAATGTCACATTTACATAAGTATTCAGACCCTTTACTCAGTACTTTGTTGAAGCACCTTTGGCGTGATTACAGCCTCGAGTCTTCTTGAGTATGATGCTACAAGCTTGGCACACCTGTATTTGGAGAGTTTCTCCCATTCTTTTCTGCAGATCCTCTCAAGCTGTGTCAGGTTGGATGGGGAGCATCGCTGCACAGCTATTTTCAGGTCTCTCCAGAGATGTTTGATCGGGTTCAAGTCCACTCAAGGACATTCAAAGACTTGTCCTAACGCTACTCCTGTGCTGTCATGGCTGTGTGCTTAAGGTCATTGTCCTGTTGTAAGGTGAATCTTTGCCCCAGTCAGAGGTCCTGAGCGATCTGGAGCAGGTTTCCATCAAGGATCTCTCTGTACTTTGCTCCGTCCATCTTTCCCTCGATACTGACTAGTCTCCCAGTCCCTGCTGCTGAAAAACATCCCCACAGCATGATGCTGCCACTACCATGCTCCACTGTAGGAATGATGGCAGGTTTCCTCCAGACGTGACACTTGGCATTCAGGCCAAAAGGTTCCATCTTAGATTCATCAGACCAGAGAATCTTGTTTCTCATTGTCCGAGAGACCTTTATGTGCTTTTTGGCAAACACCAAGTGGGCTGTTATGTGCCTTTCACTGAGGAGTGGCTTCCGTCTGCCATCTCTACCATAAAGGCCTGATTGGTGGAGTGCTGCAGAGATGGTTGTCCTTCTGGAAGAGGAACTCTGGAGCTGTGTCAGAGTGACAATCGGGTTCTTGGTCACCTCCCTGACCAACGCACTTCTCCCCTGATTGCTCAGTTTGGCCAACTCTAGGAAGAGTCTTGGTTGTTCAAAACTTCTTCCATTTAAGGAGGCCACTGTGTTCTTGGGGACCTTCAATGCTGCAGACGTTTTTTAGTACAATTCCCCAGATCTGTGCCTCGACACAATCCTGTCTCGGAGCTCTACGGACAATTCCCTTGGTTTTGCTCTTACATGCACTGTCAACTGTTGGATCTTATATACTAGATAGGTGTGTGCCTTTCCATAGCATGTCCAATCAATTGAATATACCGCAGGTGGTCTCCAATCAAGTTGTAAAAACATCTCAAGGATGATCAATAGAAACAGGATGCACCTGAGATCAATATGAAGTATCATAGCAAAGGGTCTGAATACTTATGTAAATAAGGTCATTCTGTTTTTTTATTTGAATACATTTTCAAAAATGTCTAAACCTGTTTTAGCTTTGTCATTATGATTTATTGTGTGTAGATTGATGAAGAAAAACAAATATTGAATCAATTTTAGAACAAGACTGTAAGTCAAGGGTCAGAATACTTTCTGAATGCACTGTATGTCGTTTTAGAAATAAGGCTAATGAAATCAATAAATTGGATAACATTCATATTCTGGCCATCTCTGAAACTCACTTTGCTAATTCCTTTGATGATACAGCAATAGCAATACAGGGATATAACATCTACAGAAAAGACACGAATGGCAATGGGAGAGGTGTTGCTATATATGTTCAGAGCCATATTCCTGTAAAGCTTAGAGAGGATCTCATGACAAATGTGGTTGAAGTGTTATGATTGCAAGTTCACCTGCCTCATCTAAAGTCTCTTCTTTCAGGGTGCTACTATTGGCCACCAAGTGCTAACAGTCAGTATTTTGATAATGTGTCCAATGCTTGATAGTGTGTGTAATGTTAACAGAGGTCTATTTTCTGGGTGACCTGAACATTGACTGGTTAGCAACTAGCAGTCCTCTCAAGAGGAAGCCTCTAACTGTGACTGATGCCTGTAATATGAGCCAGGATATCACTCAACCAACTAGAGTGTAAACCAATAGAGTTGGATCTGTGGCATCCGCTTATATCGATCATATCTTCACTAATGTTGCAGAGCTTTGCTCCAAAGCAAAGTTCCCATTGGCTGTAGTGACCATACTATTGTGGCAATAACAAGGAAAGCCAAAGTGCCAAAGGTTGAGCCTGAAGTAATTTATAAGAGATCACACAAAATGTTTTCCCAGGACTCTTGTGGAAGTTGTAAAAAAATGTATGTTGTCTTATGTGTACGAGGAAGTGAATCAAAGTGCAGCACTGGACGTATTTGTACAATTATTTAGGCCAATTGTTGACAAGCATGCACCTGTTATTAAGAATCGCCATGGATTGATGATGAATTGAACAATTGTATGGTTCAAAGAAATTATGCAAAAGAGGTGACAAACAAGTCAGGCTGATTGGTTGACATATTGGTCATTGAGAAATGTGAATAAACTTAACCAAAAGAAGAATAAAAAATATTACCAAACAAAGATAATTTACATAAAATGCAATGGAAAAATATTTTGGAGTACATTCAATGATATCATGGGCAGAAAACCCAATTCATCTCCATTGTCCATTGAAGTTGATGGGTCATTTACAACAGAACCTTTCGATATTGCCAATCATTTCAATTACTATTTCACTAGTAAAGTGGAAAAACTCAGAAGTGAAATAACAACATTGAACATTGAACCATCATATTTTTGAATAAAAGATCTAATAATTAAAGAGGTTTGATGTTTGGAATTTGGTCAAGTTAGTGTGGGAGACGTGGAGAAACTGTTGTTATCCATCAATAATGATAAGCCAGCAGGTATAGACAAACTTGATGGGAAACTATTGAGAATAGTAGCAAACTATATTGCCATCCCTATTTGCTATACATTTAACCAAAGCCTAAAGGAGTGTCCACAGGTATGGAAGGAAGCTAAAGTAATTCCACTACCTAAAAATAGTAAAGCACCCTTCGCTCCAACAGCCATCCAATCAGTTTGCTGCCAGTTCTTAGTAAACTGGTGGAGAGGATTGTGTTTGACCAAAAACAATGCTATTTCAGGGAGCAAGTTAACTACTGACTTTCAGCATACATATAGAGAAGGGCACACAACTTGTCCTGCACTGACTCAGATGACTGATGATTGGTTCAAATGGATAATAAGATGATAGTTGTATTGGTAGATTTCAGTGCAGTCTTTGATGTTATTGATCATAAATTGTAGTCACCTGCCATCACATGGTTGGAGAGATATTTCTCCAATAGAACCCAGAGAGTGTTGTTTAACATCCGAAGCTTCTTTAACATCCGATATGCACCGTGCGGTGCACCTTAGGGTAGTTGCCATTACATTTCTCTATTTTTACAAATGCTTTGCCACTGGTCTTACACAAAATTAGAACGACTACGTATGCAGATAATTCCACACTACATGTCACCACCCAAAGTCGGTGAGCTCACTGAAATTCTAAAAAGGGAGTTACAGTTCAATCAGAATGGGTGATTAATAATAAACTGGTCTTAAACACATCTACTAATAGCATTGTATTTGGTTCAAACTTTCTCTAAAGACCTAAACGTCAACTGGAGTTGTACATAAAGGGTGTGAACATTGAGCAAGTTGAGGAAGCTCAACTCCTAGGTATAACATTGGCTGGTCAATTATCATGGGCAAAGTCATATTGACAAAGCTGTTGTGGTGATGGTGAGGAGTATGTCTGTTATAAAATGATGTGGACCAGTTGTTCAGGCTCTGGTCTTGTTCCATCTTGATTACTGTCCGGTAATATGGTTAAGTGCAGCAGAGAAAGACCTAGCAAAGCTGCAGCTGGCTCAAAACAGAGCAGCACACCTTGCCTTTAACTGCACATGCAGAACTAACATCAGCAACATGCATGCCAGTCTTTCCTGGTTGAAGGTTGATGAGAGATGAACTGCTTCTCTTTTAGTTTTTATGATGAATATTGCTGTGATGAAAATTCCAGATTGTCTGCATATCAAATAACATTCAACTCATGTATGTACCCCACAAAACAAACCACCAGGGGTTTCTTCACAGTCCTCGAGTCCAAAAGGGATTCACGGCAACGCACCATTTTCTACAGAGCCACTATCGCATGAAACTCTGTTCCATCTCCAATTACTCAAGCAAACAGCAAAATGACCTTTAAAAAACGGATTAAATAACAACTCATGGAAAGCCGGGGACTCGGAGGGGACACACACAAACACACGCACACACAGACACGCTAACATTTTAACGGTTTGAATTGTTAGTATAATTTTGGATGTTTCTATGTGAATTTTGTTGGGTCGCCCAAAAAGTTACACATTGCAGCTTTCAATTTGTGTGGCTGTCCTTGTCAAACAGTGTGTCACAGTGTGTCATTGTTTTGTTACTCGTCATGATTTGTGTTATTTGTGGACCCCAGGAGAAGTAGCTGCTGCTTCTGCAACAGTTCCCCTGTTTTGGTGCCTTGGCTACCACTGTGAACAGTGTAAAGTGCCCTGGCTACCACTGTGAAAAGTGTAAAGTGCCCTGGCTACCACTGTGAACAGTGTAAAGTGCCCTGGCTACCACTGTGAAAAGTGTAAAGTGCCCTGGCTACCACTGTGAACAGTGTAAAGTGCCCTGGCTACCACTGTGAAAAGTGTAAAGTGCCCTGGCTACCACTGTGAACAGTGTAAAGTGCCCTGGCTACCACTGTGAACAGTGTAAAGTGCCCTGGCTACCACTGTGAACAGTGTAAAGTGCCCTGGCTACCACTGTGAACAGTGTAAAGTGCCCTGGCTACCACTGTGAAAAGTGTAAAGTGCCCTGGCTACCACTGTGAACAGTGTAAAGTGCCCTGGCTACCACTGTGAACAGTGTAAAGTGCCCTGGCTACCACTGTGAACAGTGTAAAGTGCCCTGGCTACCACTGTGAACAGTGTAAAGTGCCCTGGCTACCACTGTGAACAGTGTCAAGTGCCCTGGCTACCACTGTGAACAGTGTAAAGCAAACCCATGCACATGCATGGGCTCCCGAGTGACGCAGCGGTCTAAGGCACTGCATCTCAGTGCTAGAGGCGTCACTACAGACCCTGGTTTGATTCCAGGCTGTATCACAACCGGCCGTGATTGGGAGTCCCATAGGGTGGCGCACAATTGGCTCAGCATGGTCTGGGTTCGGGTTTGGCCTGGGTAGGTCATCATTGTAAATAAGAATTTATTCTTAACTGACTTGCCTAGTAAAATAAAGGTTAAATAAAAGATGTATAAAAGAAATAAAGATGTGCAGATACTGTGTGCAACTGTGTGAGAGCGAAGTCTTGCATGTTGCTCATCTCATAATCTGCCGTGCTGCTTGTGACAACGTCATTTCACTGAGTGTACCTTTAAGATGTCATATTCATCCATGGTTATATTTTGGTTGTTCGGTTAGCACGAAGATGCCCATAGATGCTGATCTAAGGTCAGTTCAGTGTTTCCTCCTCTTACGGTTAAGGTTAAGATTTCGGGAGCGTAAACTGATCCTAGATCTGTGCCGGTGGGTAACCTCTACTTGGAAAGGGCAGATACATTTGAGTTCCTCCTAATCCACTTATGCACATTCATTATTCAACAATACAAAACCACTCAGTCAAGTCTGAGCACTTAGAAAGATGCTACTCATACTTCCCCTCAATGCTTTCTAAATAAGAGGCTCATCCTCCTGCTCCTGTTTTCCGTAATACTTGGGGATGATATTCGATATGTACTGATTGCCTACAACTCTCAACTTTAATTCGTGACCTAAAGTACTGAGTAGCTAAGGTGTGTTTTTAAAAAAGGAAGAGGAGGGTCATACTCCACGAGGCATGGTAAGACATCCGTTTAGTTTTGTTTAGTGTTTCACTACATTGCAGAAGCATCCACAGGACGTTGTTACTACTTACTCTACAGCACACATCTGGCCTACACGGCAGACTACACATCCCATCGCCATGTCCTTCACTCCTGGTGGGACACAGTGGGGTCGGGAGTTTAAGCAGGAGCACTATCTAAGACGGGAACGCCAGGTGTTTTCAAACACAGCTTAAACTTAGAATCCTTCATTGAAACGATAACAAAGTGGTCGCCCAGCCTGTGTTTAGGTAAAAAAGCTGAGGGATGGGTCCGGAGAAATGTAACCACTCTCAAATTCATTAGACAGAGCTACAGTAGGCTGCCCTACAAAGTCAAAACACAGTAACTGCGCCAACGATGAAGATGAGAAAAATGGCTTTAAACTTTTCTGTTAGCCAGCCAAATATGATAAGCAGTGATTCACTTGAGTCGGATCCTATTTTCACTGTTTGCAATGTAAGAACTCTAAAACAAAGTGGACGAGTTGTCCAAAAAAAGTCATCCGTATTAATTTGACTCGCCTCCTTTGTAATTCTCCTGCCACCTAATTAAGGTCATGTGGAAACGTGCCTGATATTCTAAGTTGATTTGTGTTGGGCAAAGCCTGGGGTTATGGTCTGCACAACATTGTACGTTAGCGACAGACCAATGCTTGGCTGTTGCTGTGGTGAGAGAGAGAAGAGAGCTTGAATCTCTCACATAACTCGAGTGAGATTCACTGGAATGAAATCTTCTGAGAACTACACCAGGAGTAGGCCTATACTTTAGCCACAGTAAAACAAGAGAGAGAAAAGCTTTTGGCACTAGCGCATCGGCCATCACCGGTGAGTGAGCTGCACATCATTGGCTGAGTCAGTGAAACTGGAAAACCTTTTCCTCCTGATATTGTACAATACAGTATGTGTGTCTCCACACACCTAGGCTATTGATGGATTCCAGACGAGGTCGTTTGAATTGATCTCAGATTCTCTGTTTGTCAGTGTCAAAGCAGCCTGTCATTTCCATCCTTTGTGCGGTTTTACAAAAGATTCAGTCATGTAAAACGATGTAGAACGTGTTTATAAAAGGCCACATGTTTCCCAGAACTTAGGCTACAGAAAGAAAATCCACATGTTTCCCAGAGCCTAGGCTACAGAAAGAAAATCCACATGTTTCCCAGAGCCTAGGCTACAGAAAGAAAATCCACATGTTTCCCGGAGCCTAGGCTACAGAAAGAAAATCCACATGTTTCCCAGAGCCTAGGCTACAGAAAGAAAATCCACATGTTTCCCAGAGCCTAGGCTACAGAAAGAAAATCCACATGTTTCCCAGAGCCTAGGCTACAGAAAGAAAATCCACATGTTTCCCAGAACCTAGGCTACAGAAAAAAAAAAATCCACATGTTTCCAGAGCCTAGGCTACAGAAAGAAAATCCACATGTTTCCCGGAGCCTAGGCTACAGAAAGAAAATCCACATGTTTCCCAGAACTTAGGCTACAGAAAGAAAATCCACATGTTTCCCAGAGCCTAGGCTACAGAAAGAAAATCCACATGTTTCCCAGAGCCTAGGCTACAGAAAGAAAATCCACATGTTTCCCAGAGCCTAGGCTACAGAAAGAAAATCCACATGTTTCCCAGAGCCTAGGCTACAGAAAGAAAATCCACATGTTTCCCAGAGCCTAGGCTACAGAAAGAAAATCCACATGTTTCCCAGAGCCTAGGCTACAGAAAGAAAATCCACATGTTTCCCAGAGCCTAGGCTACAGAAAGAAAATCCACATGTTTCCCAGAGCCTAGGCTACAGAAAGAAAATCCACATGTTTCCCAGAGCCTAGGCTACAGAAAGAAAATCCACATGTTTCCCAGAGCCTAGGCTACAGAAAGAAAATCCACATGTGTGCAACTTCTGCAAGCGCCTCTACTAACTTTTTGTTTCCGACACCTCCCGATTTACAAACCAAGCACTGTAGATAAGTGATAATGCACTGCCACACCATCTTATTATGTAGTGATTTGTATGCGTATCAACCATGACCACTGACTTGACCTATGACCCCTAAAATGCAGATACTGCACTCTGCCTTTGTATGACCTTAAACAACTAATGCAAAGGCAAAGTGCAGTATCTACAATCTAAATGTCTTTATCCAACTTTTCTTGTTTTTCTGTTTGATGGAAACAGTTTGAGATTGAGTTCTAACTACATCCCAAGTGTATTTAATGGTGTAATGTAGTTATGTTTGCATGTTTTGTATGTTCTATTGTGATAACCCTTAAGGTTAGGACTATTTCCACTCGCAGAATGGTGATACTTCCAAAACATTTTTGACTTTGTGCGGTATATACAACCTGAATATGTTTATCCAACTCATTGTTTTTCTGTTTGACTTTGTATGGTCATTTATTTGACTTCGGGGTCACAAATCAGTGGTCATGGTTGTAATGCATTAAAAAATGACTTCATAATAAGATAATGCATTATCACTTGCATTATCACTTGCCTACCTACAACATATTGGGCTGTACAGCAAATAAACTTTAAAGCCATTTTTCTCAGTTTCACCGTTTGCATAGTTACTGCTCTTTGCCTTTGTATGGCAGAGCAGGTAACTGCAGTCCAAATATAGTGGATCAAAGCCAAAGTGAAATCCTGGGTTTTTGACTTGGATTTTGCAGTTACTGCAAATTTCTCACTCCCATTTTCTCTAAAAATGGAACATAATTGAACCAGGACACAGTATCAAACAGATACTACAAAGCCTGATTTCAGTCTTAACTAAATTTTGACCAAATATGTACTTACTGCGTTTTGCCTTTGTAGGCAAATTATAGTTTTAACCATGTTTTGAGGCGATGCTGTGTTTGTTTATATTTACATAGTTTACAAACATTGGAGTAAAACAAGCTTGTATTTTGGGTTCTGATAGGACATGACAGTTGAACTAAGCTCATGAGGCACGTTTTATTATTCAAGACTCAATGGGTATATATCATTAATTTACAACTTCAAAAATGGATGTAGCAACTAAAGATTCCAGCTTCAAGTGCCACTTTCTTTTTGTTGAACATCTATTCGATGCTGAAAGGGAACTAGCATAGAGATGGTCTTTCAGCACTGTCACCAATATGGAATGTCTGATATTTGTTTCCCTCGCTACCCAGAGGTCTATCAACATTGGATTTAGTTCCTAGCACAGAGCCACTTCTGTATCAAGAGTATGAGGTTATTTCATGACTCTTTGCCCCAAGTCACAGTAACAGGTACAGAGTGCCAACTGAAGCCGACGGACAAATACCCCTCGGTGTCTTTGTTGCTATGGATTCATGTTTCACCTTGTTAACTCTGCTGAGTCCTCATTGCCATCCAAAGTCCTGGCCAGCCATCTGATAGAACCGCTGGTTGTGCGGCCTGTAGAACTCCCTCAGTCTCCGGATCACTTCAGGGTCGATGGGGGCGTGTGTTCGGCCTTTAGTCTTCCCCAGGCAGTGGGGCTTGCTGCTTCCCTCCGGCTTCTTCAGGCAGGGGAAACCTTTAGTCTTATTGAAGTAGAAGTGCTTGTCCGTTACAATCCTCTGGAGGCCCAGGAAGTCCTGGACCTTTCCTAGTTCTCCTGCCGGGTCGGAGATGAGGCCCTCCCCACTGACCAGGTGGATCTGGGCCCGGGGGAACCAGGCCAGCCAGCGCTCCAGGTGTTGGGCGTACAGTCCGATCCACAGAGGGCTCCATAGAGAGTCAATCTCACCTGGCATCAAGAAAAGACACAGTTACCTGTTTTAGACCTTGAAAGGGGGGACTGAAGACAGGACTAAAGAATATAGTCTTTGTGTGGGTACTGAATTAGGAAAAACTATATTTTTGTGTCATTCATTATTCCATCCAACCATGCTATCATTCATTCACTCATTCATTCATTCATAGGCCTATACAATTAAAATGCATCACTATGATTCTGACCATTGGTGCGGTTCTTGAAGGCGAGGGTCTCGAAGGCAGGGATGTGGGGTGTCTTGGAGATGATCTGGGTGTAGTCAGAGATGGCCCGGGTCACAGGGTCTCGGACCACCACAATCAGCTTCACGTCACGCGACATGGAGTGTACACGCCCCGGGGTCTCCACAGTAACAAAGTAACGCGGTGTCTTCTCCATGACAACCTGGCCATCCAAGGCCTTGGGCATCATACTCCTGGGGGATGGAGGGAGAGAAAGGGAGAAATTATAGAAGAAAGGGAGAAAGGAAAAAAGAAATAGATATGTTTAGTGTTTAAATGGTGTAACTATTAGGATTAAAAAACATCTGGAAAATGATTCTGATTGGGCTAAACAACAATCTGGAAAATGATTCTGATTGGGCTAAACAACCATCTGGAAAATGATTCTGATTTGGCTAAACAACCATCTGGAAAATGATTCTTATTGGGCTAAACAACCATCTGGAAAATGATTCTGATTGGGCTAAACAACCATCTGGAAAATGATTCTGATTGGGCTAAACAACCATCTGGAAAATGATTCTGATTGGGCTAAACAACCATCGAAAAGGCTTTTACTTGTCTCTTCCTGGCTACAGTTGATGGTCAGGCCTCAAGGCTGTTCTTATATGCAGCAGTAATGGAGGCTGTCCTTACACAAGTACAGGCTACATCAATCATAGAGGGGTACTGAGATGCACACACACACAGGGCTATACAGGGCCTTCAGAAAATATTCACACCCCTTGACTTTTTCCACTTTTTATTGTGCTAAAGCCTGAATTTAAAATGGATTTAATTGAGGTGTGTCAATAGCCTACACAAAATACCCCATGATGTCAAAGTGAAATTATGTTTTTTGACATTTTTACAAATGAATAACAAATGAAAAGCTGAAATGTCTTGAGTCAACAAGAATTCAACCCTTCTTTTATGGCAAGCCTAAATAAGTTCAGGAGTATAACATTTGCTTAACAAGTCGCATAATAAGTTGCATGGACTCACTCTGTGTGCAATAATAGTTTAAAACGATTATTGAATGACCATGTCATCTCTGTACCCCACAGATCCAATTATATGTAAGGCTCCTCAGTCCAGCAGTGAATTTCCAGTACAGATTCAACCACAAAGACAAGGTAGGTTTTCCATTGCCTCATAAAGAAGGGCACCTATTGGTAGATAAATACACATTTAAAAAAGCAGACAAAGAATATCCCTTTGAGCATGGTGAAGTTATTAATTACACTTTGGCAGGTGTATCAATACAACCAGTCACTACAATGATACAGGCGTCATTTCAAACTCAGTTGCTGGAGAGGATGGAAACCGCTCAGAGATTTCACGAGCCCAATGGTGACTTTAAAAGAGTTTAATGGCTGTGATAGAAGAAGACTGAGGATGGATCAACAACAATGTAGTTACTCCACAATAGTGACCGAAATAACAGAGTGAAGAAGGAATCCTGTACAGAATCAAATCTATTTCCTATATATAAGACAAACACTTCAAAACCTTGTTTCTTATGATTCATTTGACTGTCTTTTTTTACATTTATGAATGTGTTATTCCATGTGTTTCTCTGGGTTACAGCAGTAAAGGACAAATTCAATATGTTATCAAATA